>NC_072769.1:34842573-35093288 GCF_022539595.1 Amphiprion ocellaris
GTTGTTATGGATTAGCTTTGACATTTATAAGGGCACATTTAACCACACGACATATAGAAAATATCCTCATTGCAGAAAGAATAAATGTGTCAGTGTTTACCGAGACGCTTTTTGTGCGCATGTGTGGGTGCGTTTGTACGAAAACAGAAGCTGAGGAGGGTATTAAAAGAGACAGAACGAAAAATAGAGAGACACAGATAGACTCTGGCATGCTGTTATTTCTCTATGAAGGAGACCAAGGAGAGCTCCAGCAGTTTATTGATTTTCAGAACTGCTCTGCTCTCATTGTGATCCCAGGGTGCTGAGCGCTGTTCATTGGACACACGCAGCACCTCAGGCTGTGATCCCTGTCTGAGAAACCCCAGCATCTCTCAACAGGCCCTTCCCACAGCACACAACCCGGCATCCCATTCATACCCATTCATGCCGACGTCTCTAGCTTCCACTGAGGAGGTAGCAGGCAACCATATGGGGAATAAGGGCATAGAGGCACAGCTTTTCAAGTCTGTTGCATGAGTGTGTTCAGTAGAAGATTGGGGAATATCCTCAGATGAGAGAATTAACTAGGATTCCAGTGTTCCATGTTAAGCAGGGGTTTGTTGTACCTTCTGGTGGAGGTGAAAGGTTCAGTTCTCCTTGTTACTTATATTCATCCTAAAAAAAAAAATAATCACATTGCTTTTACATTGTCCACCACCTCTTATTCAAACCAGATCGTTGCGAAATGATGTCATGGCTCACCTTTAGCTGGGGTTTGTCTTTAATTATTGTCAGGGAGGAGCTGCTCAGCCCAGCTCATCAACTGGATAAATATTTGACCGCCATTCCATAAATTGGCATTGGGGGGGGAGTATTTTTTCTTTCTTTTTTTTTTTGTTTTAACGCTGCGTTCTGTCCGAGCCAGACATCATGCGCCGAGCGACGCACGGTGAATTGGCTCTCCGCAGGTGACCACAGCTTGTCTCGGCATGAGGTAAATTAAAACTCACATTTCTGTTCGGGAAATGAGGGCTTTCATACACTTCCTGAATTTGTCTTATTTAATTATAACCTATGTCAAAGCATAATTCAGGAAGCTTAGACAGGGCATCCAATTAATCAAGAAATAGGTGTGTTTGTGGACTGTGAAGGAGCGTGCAGGGAAGTGTGTGTGTGTGTGTGTGCTCGAAAGACAGTTATTGCATGAATATGAGTGCATATTTGTGCTTTGTTTGTGTCTCTGGGTGCATGTGCATGTGGGCGAGTGCATGTGCCGGTGTGTAAAATGTGATCTGCCTCCACCCGGGGGGTTTCGCTACCGGGACTCAAGGGTATGCGCTGGCACCACGAGAAAGCTGAAAGCAGGACACACGGGGTATGAGGCGTCACGCCTTAACAAATAAGGATCCCACTGCGATTTCAGCCAGTTTAGCTTGGCTTATGTGGTTTATGCTAATCGCACATCTATGAAGGATCACAGAAATCCAAACAGTCTGACATTTTTTGATTATCATTCCAACGTTGGACAACAAAGGCAGCAAAGGACGGAGAAAACTTTCAGGAGCAAAAACCGAACATTAGATTAATGGGATTTTGGTGAGAAATGGGTGAAATTGTGATCATGAGCCCAAAGGTTTAGATCATAAATGCAGCAACAACTCCTCTTTGTCACAAACTTGTCAGAAATTGTCAAAGTATGCTCCGATAATGCATGGCGTACAGTATTAAAGTGTGTTGTGATGCTGCAGAACTGAACAGTTGGCTAATAAGTAAAAGACTTGGTGCTGGTACCCATGTGAGCATCTTGAGTATATTTATGTTCATCAGATCAAGTGGTCTGCATTTCGACTTAAGTTATAAACCGGATTCCACCTTCCTCTGGTTCCCACATATCATCAAAACATCAGCATATGGCAGCGCAATGAGCCTGAATGACGGGTCAAACACAGTTGCTGTCTCAGTGGCTTTGGATGATTGTCAATAAAGTGGAATTAATAGCAGATGGGTGTCAGCTTTGATCACTTCGACGAGCCCAAGGTGGAGGCCAGTTTGAATCCTCTACGCATCTGCATCTTCCTCACATGTGGATTTCGCATTGGCTGGCCCACGTTATTGTAATAACCGCCGGTTTTGTTTTTAACGTCAGATTTAATCGTCAATCACCTGCTATTCTCTTCCTGTATCTGAGGAATACATATTTATGAAGCCTGGTGCCTTTGTGTGAACATTTGCAACTGATTATGTGGACTCTTCTCACTCCAAACTTGGATTCCAGATGTGCAGCTACACAAGCAAGAAAAAGTCAGTCACTATTTGGCTCCTGGAGTTCTCCTTCCTCAAAGCACAGGGTGTTTATTTGCATTGAAACCCTAATCAGTCGCAGTAGCAGCCTTCATTCTGACCATAAGGAGATTTTTCTTCAGTGAGTCCATCAATTTCGTGTTCGTTTCCCATCCAGACACAATGATTCAAGCTGCCAAATGCAAAAGTCTGCTTTCTTTGACAGCTGGACCAATAAAACGTTTGAATGTTTTGATCAGACAGCCTCAAACAATTCTTTTCTTAGAGGAAAAGAAATAGTAAAAAAAAATGACTTACTATAATGCTATTAATCATGTGAGGGCGTCAGGGTTCAGCTGGTGTCACGGTCAGCTTCAAAAAACCTTACTTATTAAGTTCTACTCATTCCGAGTGGACCGGTGTAAAAATCTTAGAAGTTTTGATCAGGTACAGGTGCCGGTTCTTGCTGTTCAAAGCGACACCTCAACTCTTTCGCTTGGCCATTAATGTCGATCCAACGGCCGGCGTGGGCCAACTTTTTGTATTTCTACCACAATGGCAGCCTGCTAAGGAATAAGCTCATTAGGGCTAATTAACGATGTTCTGTCCTGCAGCCATTTCTCGTTTTTGGCTCGGTTTCTGCAAAAGTTGTAGAACATGATAAAAAAAACAACCTTTTTCATTTGAACAAGTTTGTGATAAGAGGGGAGCCTTACAACTAATGACGCAGGTGTAGCAGGATGATAAACAGTCGGGTCACTATAGCTGCTGCAATCTTGGCATTATTATCGATATGTTGTGTTTTTCTCCACTGCATGGGAGAAAAAGCTGGATTGGTTCTGTCTACCTGAAGCAAATCTGACCTAATTTCACAATTAAAACTCATTATTTTTCTCCTGTTTATTCAGTGCAAAACCTGTTTCACTGGAGTTGAACGTATGACATAATGTATTATTCAGATTTTAGTGAGCTTTATCACACTGGTCCAACTTATTTGTCACCTTTGCACAAAGCCAAGCTTCTTGTTTCCAGTTTTTTTCTATATAACGTCACTGTGCATGTAACCTGTTGCAGCTACTCTTACCTTCTTCTACTTTTAGCTTCTTACTTAAGATACTGTTTGACTATTTTTGTTAGCAACTTCTTTAAGGTGTTCCCTCTGCCACATGTTGGTGGAGAAATGTTTTTTTTTTGCTGTGGAAATGCTTTTTTATTTATCCAAGCCATTGTCGTGCACTATCTTCATGACCTTAAAAGATTTCTCAGTGGGTAAAAGAAAGTCTTTGATTCTGACTGACTCTATTTATGTATTCTAGTCAAAAATGCAAATAAACATATTCCTCACATTCCCAACCATTTTATATGCCTCATTCTCTTTACAGAATGTATTCTAGATGAGCAACAAAGACTTCCAATGCCAGGCCTGCTGCCATGTGGGAGACATGGGAACTCGCAGTAACCGTGTTTATTTGGGGTGCAGGATTCCCTCCGTTTTCCCGGCGAAGGAGGATTAGGTTTGTTGCACCGACTGAGCCGGCGCTTCTCTTCGCCACTACACACCCCAGCAATCAGGCAGGCTGCCAAACAAACAGATGAAGTCAACAGAGAGACGTTTTTCCTCGTGTCTCCTCAGATGTGACTGCAACAGATGCAATGCTGACACCAGCGCTTGACACAGTGTGACAACCTACTGTGTCTACACAGCCAGCTCCACTTTGACTTATTCTGAAAAAAAAATTTAAAAAAGGAAGGAGGAGAAGGAGGAGGATGGGGGATGACACTGTGCACATGATCACACACAAGATAATGTTTGTCAGCAGCAACAGTGGTGTCACTGTGTAAGAGAGACAAAGACTGACAACGGGGGTTGATTTCACGGTGCAGTTATGTTGCATGTACAGTCCTCCGAAGATTTCTATATGCAGGGAAGAAGAAGAAGGAGGGGGCGGACTTCGGCTTTGCCCTGTTCAGTCTCTGAAGTGAACTATGGCCATTACACACTGCAAGGTCAAAATCCCATTACTTAAATGCAATTTTAACCATGATTATTTCTCACAGCACCCCCCATCTCTCAACTGTATCTCCACACTGCCACCCAGATAGGCAGGCTGAGAGCGCTGCATGCCGGTTAACGGAGTTTTGCTTTGGAGCAGCTCTAGGGGATGGAGTGAGGGAGTATCTGTATCCAGGTAATTACAGTCTGAGAGGGCACAGAGGTCCTCTGTGATTACACATCAGCCCTGTAATGGATTCAACACTTACAGACGTAGAGAGAGAGAGAGCTGCATTCCTTACTTTCCCTTTTCGTGAAGGCAGGGGACGGGCGGGCGAGAGCCGGCAAGGTGGGGCGGGGTAGGTAGGTATATCTGCAAGATGGATTACGTGGGGTTTGCCGAGTTCAACATTGACACAGATTCATCGTAAATCATTATGCTGGGGACCCGGAGTGATTTCTGCATTAGGAGCAGAAAATGGAGTTCATCCAGTCAATGAGGGAGGGCATATTTCACATCAATCACCTCCACACTCTCATGTTACCAAGGCTTAAATCTCACTTATACTGTTACCAATAGGGTTCAATGGCTATGATGGCAATCAGCAGGACTCGGCACTAACAATACCCCGCTGACTACACAGAGGACACAGCATGGGGCTCCGTTGCCATTTATTTAAACTAAATTATATATGAAACAAAATTGGGGGGGAAGTAAAAGATGATATTGGGGACTAAAGGAGTTGTTGAGATTATTATTCAGCCACACATTTAGAGTTTTTCAAACTTTTAAACAGGTGTTGCTCAACTTTACAGCTGACTTACTGCAAGCAATTCTGTGTATAATCTTCACAGACAGAGTTTGTAACTGTTTCTGACAAAGATCCAACCAAAAATACTTCAGACACTCAGTGGAGTACAGTTCTGGGGGAAGTAAGTTTGAGTTTAATACCTATTTTGGCCTATTTTTTTCATTGAAATTTGCTATACCTCCTTATTTTTGGGAATTTTAAGAACCAAACCCTTTCCTTTACTAGAAAATCTGCTTGCACATTGAATGATGATGATCTTTCAGCACTATTATAACACCAAATATGGAATAAGTGCGTGACTTGTGTGTTAATCAGGCTATTTATTTCTCACACATAAGTTATGTTCCCTCTAATTTTTCCTGAGTCTGAGCAAACACACAAACTCCCTGAGCGTCCCTTGGACCACTGTGAACAACATCAGACGTGTGCACTGTGGTCACACCAGCATCACATCCATTCAAGTTACATGGTTTATTAAAAGAATCAAATTACAGCATTTACATTTCTGTTAAAACACTTTGACAACAGGAGCCAGTTGAAGGCTGCAGTGATTTTAGTGACACTACAATGTATAAGAGTGAAGTTATTGAATATTTGTCTCTCTTTACTGTTGCAGCGGTTTTGCAAATTGCAGACGGACCCTGTTCACTCCATAGACACAATGTTATTCCTGTAGCTTGAAAGACAGCTACTTTTGATAAAACTGGGCTTGTAGCACATTGTCTGCCTTGCAACAATGGGAAAGAGGCACCGTTTATGTTTTGACAACCTATATCTAATGAGTTATTGATGCTGGAAGTCCGAATCTGTTAATATCTTTCCAACTTTACTGAACTTGGGGCCACTACCACCTAAGGAGTGATATATTTAATTCTGAAAAAAGCATTTAGCCATACTTAAAGCTTTAAGTGCTTTATTAACACGGAACTAAAAATTTTGTATTGTTTTATTATCACAGGTTCTGTCTGAAAAGAGGTGGCATCATTTTAAACAGTGAAATCAAACTAACAAAATGTAATGACCAACCAGTGAGTAATACTGGATTCTGCAAAAACATAAACAACTTTTATTAAAATCTAAATCTTATCTTAACACAGTTAATGTATTAACTTATTTTTGTGTATATGCATGTATTTATTTATTTAGTACTGTTAACATATCAGTTCTGAGTGAATTTTTCTTAAGATAGGCAAAGGCCATTTATTGATTACATATAGGCTCTTAAATGTTTATTAAAAACTAAAAAGCATTTTTAAAAAAACAACTTAGGCATTTATTGAGTCACTAAAATACTGTAGAGTACAGACCACATCAGCATGATTATAAGCATCCTCTGGTAAATGAACAACCAGATACTGATGTCTCTCACCATATGGACTTCAGGAGATGACTGGGGGATGATAAACTGTGACCTACTGGTTGAGTTCTCTCTGTTCTCATGTTTCTTACATGTTTGTCCCCTGACAGCCGGGTCCTAATGTTTTTTGAGCAACACACCATACTATGACGTTTTTACAATGATGGTTCTACTATGAAGCCAGTTTGACATGTTCAGGTGTTCTTTGTGTGAAAACTCAGAGATTTCAGGTATCAGAAGGTGGTTTTCAACTTTCTTTGTTAACTTTCTGCTTCAACTTTAAACTAAATTTCCTTCACTAACCCAGCCCTCTGGACTTCCAGTAAGCTGTGTTCCTATTGGCTGTCCAGGTGGCTGCTTGGTGTTATCAGGAACACCTGAGCAGCTCAGTGTCTTCCTGCTTTATTTAGCTGCAGACAAACATTTCCTCTGCTTCTGTTCACCACTGAACCGGGTTTGACTCCATTGCTTTAGTTTGTTCTTCAGGCGTTGGCTTGCAGCTTCCAGCAGTAAAATCGTCTTTTATGTGTTTCTTGGTGTGTTTTAGGGCTTTGCACTGGATAGTTGTCTTGGCAAATGTGATTCTTTAGCCACAGTTAGCACATGGTGCTAATGTGTGCAGTGATTAGTGGATTTGGTGCAGCTGAGTTGTGTCTTTATCTTGGCTGTAGTGAGTCTTCAGAGGTTTTTGGTCAGACACATTCTGTATTCTTGTTTGAGAACCAGTGTTGGTTGTCCAGAAGGTAAGAGTTCCTGTCCTGATTCTCTGTTCTCAGAGGTTCTCTGGTAGGCTGCAGGAGACTTTAGCGTTTAGGTTGTGTTAGTTTGGTTTTTGTACGGTTCCGTTTGGACGACTATCTTGAGGCCCCTCCATGTGGTTTAGTGAGGTTTTCTGGAACAGTTCTACAAAGCAACCTGCAGCAGAAGAGACTTTGAGAGTTTTTAGGAAGTTCTGGAGAGCAGACTTTAGAGCAGCAGAAACATTTGTCAGCAGTTTGAGCAGGAGAAGGTGAGCTTCAGCGTAGAAATGAGAAGGAAACCTTCTTGACCCGTGTGGTGAGGTCCTGTACCAAGAGTTTGAGCAGGTTGTGAAGAGTCTGTAGTTCTTTGGTCTGAAAGCACAAGAAGAGTCGACTCATTAAAGGAGAAAACAGGCGATATTGTTGGTTCTTCTGTCCCTCTGCAGTTTCCAGTTTCCTTAGACTGAAAATCAAGTTTATATTTTAAATGATTTCCCCTGTGAGCCCAAGAAGACTTCAATAAACTCTCTCCATCCCCTGGACACAACATATTTTATTACCATGTTAAATCTTTTTTTAAAAAAAATGTTTTTGAGGTTTAATCATACTTTAAGCATAGTTTTTTCTCTTTGCTTGTTTAGTTTTGTCATCTGTGTAAAAGGTGCTAAACAAATAAAGTTGAATTGATAAACTGAATAAGTGACTAACTCATGATTGTGACAACAGAAGTATTTTCATTGTGATTTAAGGGTTTATTTCATTTTTAAGGTTGGGGTTAAAATCTTGACAGAAAAAGAAGATTAAAGAAATAACTACATAACAAGAAGCAATTAAATCAAAGGGGGAAAAATTATTACAATAAAACTTAAAAAAAATTTTTAAGTATTTTTTAAATGTTTAATATAATTCTTGATTAAAAAGTATTATTTTTAAATGTTTAATATAACTCTTGTTTAAAAAGTATTATTTTTTAAATGTTTAATATAATTCTTGTTTAAAAAGTATTATTTTTTAAATGTTTAATATAACTTGTTTAAAAAGTATTATTTTTTAAATGTTTAATATAACTCTTGTTTAAAAAGTATTATTTTGATTTTTGATATTTGATTATCTAATTCAATATTTTGTCTGTTTAATAAAATGAAACATTAAATACAATTAAATGATATTAAACAGACAAAATATTGAATTAGATAATCAAACACGTTACAAAACATGTAAGTATGAAATTAAACAAAATTTTTAAAATCACATTATTAAAAATTACAGAGAAAATACTTCAGATAATTACACATTTAAAAAATAACACTTTTTAAACAAGAGTTATATTAAACATTTAAAAAACTATATTTTTCAAACAAGAATTATATTAAACATTTAAAAAAATACAAAACATTTAATTAGATTATTGAACCTTTAAAAAGACAAAACATTTAATTAAAAAATTCAATGTTTAATTAGAAAATTAAATCTTAAACACAATAAAACTTCAAATAAGAATTAAACAGAAAGTACAATGAATCATTTTAAAAGAAAATTAAACATTAAAAGGTGGTAAAACATTTAACAAAGATTTAAGCGAAAAATTAAATATTGGGAAAGAAAAAAAATTCAAACACTCCGATAAAACATTTGAAACAACAATTAAACATTAAAAAGACAAAACATTTCTAAATCAAATCAGACATTAGAAAAGAATAAAAAGTGAGAAATGAGCAAAACTAAACGTTTAAGAAGAATCAAACTAAAGACAAAACATTTGAAAAGACACCAGTTAAACTTTAGAAGATCAAATTAAACAGAAGAGACAATAAAAGGATGAAAAAGAGCAAAAGCAGATTAAGTTCTTAAAGCTGTTTTCTAGTCTGAAAAGAAAACATCAAGTTGTTTCTTCAAACATTTCCTCTTTCTATGTTCTTGGTTTGATTGTGGACAGATTTACTAAGAACTCAGAATTTCAGAAAACTCCTTTCCAGATAAAGTCTACTAGTAGTTGAAGGCATCGATCAAACTAATGTTACCTTCTGATGTCCACAAACTTTACTGTTCAGTGAAGAGAATCAAAGTTTGTTAAGGATTTCTAAAAAACCCACAGGTGAAGGTCTGAGAAGAACTCAGATGGATGGTCTAAATGTGAAATCAAGACTCATGGTCACAAGTTTTAAGGCTTCTGTTAACCAGAAAGTTCAAACTAACAGAGAAGTACTGAGAAACTATTAAAACTTCAGCCCTCAGACTGTCTGAAGGTTCAAACTAACAGACAAGTACTCAGGAACTTTTAAAATTTCAGTCCTCAGACTGTCTAAAGGTTCAAACTAACAGAGAAGTACTGAGAAACTTTCAAAACTTCAGTCCTCAGACTGTCTGAAGGTTCAAACTAACAGAGAACTACTCAGGAACTTTTAGAATTTCAGCCCTCAGACTGTCTAAAGGTTCAAACTAACAGAGAAGTACTGAGAAACTTTCAAAACTTCAGTCCTCAGACTGTCTGAAGGTTCAAACTAACAGAGAACTACTCAGGAACTTAGAAGATATCAGTCCTTGGACTGTCTGAAAGTTCAATCTAACAGAGAACTACTGTGGGACTTAGAAAATTTCAGCCCTCAGACTGTGTGAAAGCTCAGGTCCTGAGGACTCGGGAGGTGTGGAGGCTTTGGAAAGTCTTGGAACTGAGGGTTCCACCCTCCAGCACAAAGGCTGAAGTCCAACCTCCTGAGAAAAACGGTCGAGTCGAGACTCAAGTTAAAAAAAAACTTGAAAACGAGGAAAAAATAGATGATAAATGCGCAAAAAAAAGAAGAATTAGTATCTGAGCGAGTAGCTCAGGGGGATAAGAAGAGAGACTGCCAAGCGGAGGGTCGCAGGTTCAAGACCCACCACCGGCAGTTTTCTTTCTTTGTCTTTGTCAGGATTTCGATGAAAATTTAAGAAGGGTCTGGTCTTGAACCAGCGACCTGCAGCTCCACAGGCAAATCCTTAACTCACTGAGCTACAGATCAGATGAAAAAAAATAAATTCGTCGTCCCTTTGGCATCGTAGTTCCTGAAGTGACCACATGGGCGGAGCCAAGGTGGAGTCTGGGTGGAGTCAGGGCGGAGAGTAGGTGGGGAGGTGGGTGGCGGCCTCCCCCCTCTACTCCCCCACCTCCCCCCACCACCCACCACACCTTCCCCCGCCCTGACGAGTTTTTCGAGTCTCCACGAGTTCTTCGAGTCTCCACGGGTTTTCCCGAGTTTCTGGCGTTTCCACCAGGTCAGAGGCAGAACAAGTTGTCATGAAGAGGTGTTGAAGTCGGCCAGGATGGACTGACTTTTTAGAGCAACTAGAAGGACGACGACTAGAAGAGCAGGTCTTTAACCACCATCCATAAAATCCATGGAGTCGCTCCAGAGAAATGAAGGGAGGTCAACTTTTATAAACCTCCATCCACATGTTCAACTTGATATCTTTACTTGGACATTTTTAGCACCACAAATCTTTAGTATCACACTTTATTATCATTTATTAGGACTTTAATAGAATCCACCAGCAGATTTACTTTTTGTTGACAAACTTTATTCTTGTCGTCGTGGGACTGCAGTATTTAAAACTGTTCCTTCTATTTGACCTCATGTTTATTAGTTTTAGTGGAGAAACTTATTTTAATTGTCGATTAATCTCTTAAAAACCAAATAATATATTAGATTAGTCAAGAGGTTGAAATTTCTTACTTTGTCATATTTAAATATGACAAAAAAATATAAAAATAAAGCGTCTTGAGACGATTTGACCTGTAATTGGCATTATATAAATAAAATTGAATTAAAATTGCATGTATCTTGTAATGTTGGAGTAATTCAGCCATATATGTTGGAAAACACATTTTCCTTTGTTCATTAATCTGTTGATTGTTTTCTGCAGTAATTCATTTCTTGTTTTGGTTTATAAAATGTCAGCCCCAAATATATTCAGTTTACTGTCATAAAACCCAAAAAGATTTACATTCATGATGCAGGAATCAGACAGTTTTTCACTTTTTATCTTAGTTTAGTCAGAAAGATAGTTGATAATGTGTGAATTGTTGCAGCTTGTGAGCCGGAAAAGGTTTTAATCTTTGGGGCCGAGCGTCAGAAAACATTTAGAAACCAACATCAACAAAACACTCAACAAATATTTGAACATCATTAAAGGGAAATCCAACTTTTGCATGACAATGTCTAATTAAAGGACATTTATTTCCAACGTAAATGTGTGATATTCATCCTCTGGAGCTTTCTCTTCACATTGTCTTCCACCTGGACTGCTTTGGTCGGGAGCATGTGCAACAAACATTTGAAAAACTGCACTTTAACATCAATGAATGACACTGAAGTTTAATCTCTACATAAATGAGACTGAGTCTGGATGTGCTGCTCTGTCATTAACTCCTAAGTTTAGGGAAAGTTCAAACAAAAGAGGACAGTTCAGATAAGACTTGAGAATGAGCTTATTCTGAACAAACATCTCAGACTTTCTGAGCTTCAGCACCTCTAGCAAGATAATTTAACAACAAGCAACTCGAGATCCAGAAGGTGGTGAGAGTTAGCTTTAGCTGAGCCAAAGAACATGTGGGACGCTAACCTAGCAAACATTTCAGACTTTTCTCTGTGAATTCTGAGAAATAATTTACTATTTAATGACAGAGCTACACATCTTAACTCAGTCTCATTAAAACAGACTCTAATTAAGTGTCATCCATCCATATTAAAGTGCAGTTACCCAAAATGTTTGTTGCATGAGCTCCAACAAAACCTGTCCAGGTAGAAGGCCACTTTGACAAACAGGAAGTGGAAGATTCCAAGCAGATTTATAGAAGGGGGAACCAGACTTTACTAAGTGTGGTGGAGTGTAGAGGGGTGTTTTGTGGGTTTTTAAGGCTGATAATGATTATTAGTGAGAGATTTGGAGTAGATATTCATTTGCAGTAAATGAAAGTATTTAAAATCTTGGAGTTAAACTTAGAAGAACACAAACTCTAACAGAAAACTTTGTTGATACATTTTTGTTTTGTTTACAGATGTTAAGTTAAAGGAGTTTTACTCGTTACGTATAACCAATCAAATCACTCCAGAAGACAGAGCGACCACAGGTAGATAAAGGTTCAGAGCCAAAGTAGAACCATTTTTAAATGTATTTATTACCGTAAATCAGTGAAAAATAAAATACTGATAATCAGTAAATCAGTCAGCCCACAATTACTACAATTCTACAATGTATGTCTCTTTCCTTGGACTTGTTATTTGTACAATATACGATGTATATGATGGTGTTTTTTCATACCAAAGGCTGTACTATGATGTTTTCTAAGAGACATACGATGCTACTCTGCTTGTTCTGGCTCTGGGTCGCTGCACTCCTCCTCTGTTGTTTTCTGGATTGTACTCAGCTGCATGCCTTCGTCCACCCAGCCTCCGTTGACTCGTCCCGCCTGCCGTCTCTGGAGCTGAAGCTGGATTGGAACAGACCAAAGTACAGTCCAATCACGATGCCAGCTGCCTCTCAAAAGGCTCCTTCAGCTGGCGGAACTTCTTCTGAGGGGAAGCTGAGCTGGCCCGGCAGAACTTTGGAGATGTGTTCCAGTGGTTGGTGGATGTGTGGGGAGACAGAGAGGAACCTTTGAATAGTTCAAAAAGGAAAACAGAGAACCCATTGGTAGTTTTAGTTTAGGGTGCTACTGCGGTGTGTTTTTGGGTTTTAAGAGGTGAACAGGAAGAGGTTTTTTTTTCGTATTGATTATCTTTTACTTTGTTCCTGGTTGGAATGCCCATCAATGTCAACAAGAAGTTCACTTTTAGTTCTGTTTATTTATGTTTATTTTACTAACACCCATTTGTTTTGTAACCCCCTCACATGTTGTGTTGTTGTAAACTTACTCTTTCAAATAAATTCTCGTCTAACCGTCTGGAAACCAGCGTTTGGACTGTTTTTGTGTTGCTCCTCACCTACTGACAGCTGTGGACTAAAGGCTATACTGTGACGTTTTTAGAGCCACATGCTATACTATGATATTTGTTGGGCGACACGCTATACTATAGGCTTTTTTAATTGACATATTACTATGACCTTTTTTGTTTTAGTTTTTTTTGTTTTTTGTAGCAACATATAAGAACTCGAACAGTTTTAAAAGTTACTATACTTTTACTTGTGCAATGAAATTACTATTCTATGGAATTTTTTAGATGACATATTATACTCTGATGTTTTCTTGAATTACATACTATTTTGACAATATACTGCACTATGACATTTTTTGAACCACATATCATACATGACAATTTTAGGCAACATCCTATCATTTTACGCTTTTTAAACCTCATAATAATCTATGTTTTGGTTTTTTTTCTTGCCAACATGCTGTACTATGAACTACAGGCCATACTATGTTAGTCTTGAGTATACTATACTTTGACATTTTCTGAACTACATCCTATACTATGGCGTTATACACAGAGTGCTTTGGTTACATGTTGATTTATAATCTAGATTTTTTTTTGTTTGTTTTGTTGTTTTTTGACGGGATTACCACAGACCTGACCGTGAACACTATCGACACCCACCTCAGGGAGACGCTGCCTAAGATCTCAAGGCTGCTTGGTCGTGGTCTTTCTGGCACGTGCTCTTCCAAGATGAGCCGGGAAGTTTAACACTGATGGAATGACACCAGGTCTAAGCCGACAAACTTCCAATTCCTCCTCAACCCATAGTCTCTGGGAAACCTACATGGAGTAAGAAAAGTAGACAGAGAAGTAATTAAGTCTGTACACAACATATTAAAAAGAAATCATGCTAATAAATTAAGTACAAAGAACCAAATTCGCCAATATACTGGAGACCAGAGCTATTTAATTTGATAAGTATAACCTTGTTTAGTAACATTTCAACGAATGTGAGCAGTCCTAAAGAACTGCCTGTAATCCCAATCATGAAATGGGTTTGGAGGAAGAACATAGATGGTAATCTGGATATACATGAGTTAGGCTTTATAACTACTATTGGTAGTATTGGTGGTAGTAATAGCAATGCGACTACTACTAGTAGTAGTACACTACTGCTGCTGATACTGGCACTGCTACTACAACTTGTAATATTATTACAAATGCTGATACTACTTCTATGACTCTAACAGCTGTTTATACTACTACTGCTGCTTGTACTTTTAGTATTACTACTACTGCTTGTACAACTATACTACAGCTACTATTAATCGTCTGGTATTTGGTTGTCAAGCTGCTCGCTCGCCTTAGTGTTTTGCTAGTGGCTAACTAGTTAGCTCTCATAGACTGGAAGCTCTCAACAAGATTTCATAATGAAAAAAGAGCCAAAAACTATTCTTACCTATGAAAAGTCATTCCAAGTTTCCTTGTCTCAATCGTACGACGCAGTGTGTAACTGTATGCAGCACAGTGAGCCGGCATACTTGTTTCCGTTTTCACACCGTCTACATCAACGGAATGCACCGAAACTTTTCCCCCACTAGCTTAGCCTCGCAGTAGCACGCAGCTCAAAGGGGGCGTGTCTTATCTACTCATTCATATCTATGACAACAACGATGGCTGCACATAAGGACGCCTGTCAATGACGTTGATTAGCTGCGTAAATACCATTATATACAGTCTATGGTAAATACGTATGTGAATCGCATCATTGGCTGCAGCAGCCAGTCACCGGTCACTCACTGACTCACACTGAAAAATAGCACAGAATGAATTGTTACGTGTTTATTTTATTTACAATTTAGGTTGGATTTTTTTTTTGTGCACAGCGCAGATTTTCTGTGCGCGGAGACCGTGTCAGCAGTGCGCAATGGCGCACGCGCGCAGTTTAGAGGGAACACTGGTCATAGGTTAGTATGTCGTCCAAAATATGACGAAAATTTCATATGTTAGTATGTCGCCCAAAATGTGGAAAAAATGTCATAGGTTAGTATGTCGTCCAAAATACGACAAAAACGTCAGAGATTAGTATGTCGTCCAAAATGTGACACAAATGTCATAGGTTATTATGTCGTCCAAAATGCGACGAAAACGTCATAGGTTAGTATGTTGTCCAAAACGTCACTAAAACGTCATAGTCTATCCCAGCTGTCACCAGTTCATCCTGTTTAATTGTTGACTCTAAACATTATTTTTTTGGCTGTTTTAATGTGTGTTTGTGCCAGAAGAAACCAGTTGGTCAAAAAAAAACTATAAATCAAACTTTCCATGAATAATTTGGGGCTCACCTGTATTTCTTCATACGCCTGCTCCTCTTCTTCGCCTGCTTTCCTCTCACATCTCCACCTCCTCTGACCTCCACCACTTCCTCTGGTCTCCTCCTCCTCTTCATCCCATCATCCCCATGTTGTACCAGGCTGCGTGGCGTTATTACTCCACCGACAGCGCCAGGCCCGACCTGGACGCCACGTGGCGGCACTATGAGAGCCTCCTGCCCCCCCACAGGCATGTATTCATGCCTGACCTCCGGCCAGCAGCAGACGAGTGACACACCTGTTTTTTTGTTTGCACTAATCAGCTATTATAATTTGTTTTTCTTTTCTGTTCTCTTCATCCTCTTCTTTCTCTTCTTTCTCACTTCCTCTTTGGCCTTGTTTTTTTTTCTTTCCGTTTATATTTTGTTTTTTTGGGGGGGGTTGGGTCTCCTGTTTGTACTTTTTCTTCCTCCTGGTTTTGTGTATTCTGCATGCAGTGTGTTTGGCGTAGTTATGCGGCTGATGAGAACTCGGTTTCCATTGCTACCTGGAAGCCTCACTTGAAGGCGTTGCATACCTGCAGCCCTACAAAGTAGGTACAACTATGGCAGCTGGTGTCTGTATTTGGTGTCTTTGCCACTCTAGTCATCTTTTCTTACACTTCAATGAACAAGTTATTATATATCCTTATTTATATTGTTCACCTTCTGCTGTTCTGTCTTATTGTTGCTTTGTTCTCTTTACATTTAATGTATTGATTTTGTGATTTTCTTATGAGAAAATGGGTCACAGCCATCAAAAGGACCAATAATTTCCAGGCTCTGTTAATCTGAAAATATGAAAAAGCAGAACCCTTAGCTTTCAGCTTCATTTTTACTCCCTGTGGGATTATTTTTCACTGCAATATGAAGTCCTGTACCTCTACGAAAACAACACAACCATGAAGAAGGAGAGGCTCAGGAATGTTATCTGCACAATGGAACAAATATAATGCCATAAAATATAAATAAAATGAAACTAAAGCTGAATTTCTTTGATTATTTATTGGACAAAAATAAATAAATAAAAACTAAAAGAATCAACATGTACAACATTTTTCTAAGTGGCCACAGGTGCCGCCAATACTGGAAAAGAAATGGTTCCTGTACATATTATCGACAGTTTACCATTTACATTTTTAATTTGTTTCCATACATGTTTTTCTGTCTGTTCTGTATAAACACAGCCTGCAGTTCAACCGAAATCTACCAGAATTTTAATTATGTGGCTGTTGCTCGCAGCTGAATGGCTTCATGGATGTGCTGAAAAGTGCCACTTTTTTTTTTTTTTTTTTTTTTTTTAAATTAAATTTTTTTTTAATTGAATCTGGTCAGAGCAAATTGCTTATTTTTTGTGAATTTTTAAACGAGACTTGGGGAACAATGGGATTTTAATGAAATGTCACAATTTTAAGCTTAGATTTGGTTCCCCAACTGACTGACACATCATAGATGAGTAGTTCAAGAACCATTAATGAGTAGTTCAAGAACCATTAAAAATCCAATAAATGTGTCATTTTTTCATACGTTTTTGGCACTGATGAAATGTCGAATTTTGGTGATTTTGTTAAAAAAAAAACCCAAAAAACAGCAAGCCTTTCAAACCCAGCAGCAAGTTTTGGGCATCAGAGGGTTAAAGTTTTGCTTCTAAACTATCGATAAACACTTTATTGTTTCAGATGGAGTCAGGCTCTCTTTCTTTCTTTGATTGCTCGGTGGGGTACAGACTTGAGAGAGTCATTTTATCATTCGCCCTTCATGGCGTTTCTATTTATGATGCAAACTGTGGCCTCAATGAGCCAATCAAGCTTATCTGAACTTGCACAGAAATGGGCAGCTGCTGGGTCGGAAGTGATTTCAAGGCGAAGGGAATATGTTTCAGTTTTTCAGTACAGGTATATCAAAAGACAAAATTTCAAAGTAAAAGACGGGTTTCCTAATTACACACAACTGTGAATGGATACACGGAAGGATTTCCATTAATAAAAAGTGTGACAGTTATTGTCTTCTCTTATTGACCACTGGAGGAACTGATTGTGTATGTTCTAATTTTATATATGCCAACACTAAAAACATAGATTGGTGTGACACTGTTTTATTACACCACAGTATATTCCGCAAGTGTTTTTGTATTTCTGAAAACTAGGACAAAAGGTGTACACGGGTTTCTGAGAATGATTTTCAGCTTCAAATCAATGTTACTGCAGTTTATTATTGTTAGCTTTAATAAGATTAGCATGTCTGAACTTCTTTCTGTTACATCCAAACATACCAACATTAAAATTCTATTTAAAATTAGCCACAGTTTTGCAATAACCCAAAGCTTTGGTCAGGTTGCTAAATGCTAAAACTGTTGCTAATTTTGCACCTTGAGCTGCATTAACTGGGAGCTTTCCCCCTTTGGATGCCTAATATTTCTCACTGTGGCGATTTGTGCATCAAATATGTTTAATATGAATCTCCCTTTAAACTCCCAGTCATTGTGGTTTGCTTTTTTAACCACCATTGTGTGCACACATCACAATGACTTCACTTAGAAACCTTCTATGGAGCCTGGAAATATTGGGACAACCATCTGCAGTGCTTATAATGCACAGTTACACAGTCATGATTAGCTTAACTGCCATCATAAAGTATAGAACACACACTCCGTAAAGTGATTAAGTCCACAGATCTCCTTCTGCTGCTTCTTTAGTTTGCCTCGACAGTCTGCTTGGACCTGCATGTTTGTAGTTGGCCTGCTCTTTGTTAAGGTTTCCCCCGAGATGCACGTTATTGATCGATGTGTTGCTGTCCTCAAATCCTCTGCGTTTGTAAAAGAAGCAGCTGCTGGCAATGCAAAAAAATCTGCCTTTCATGCTGATTTAAAGATCTGCACTGGTGTGTTTGCATGCTTTAGCTCCTCAGCTGCAAACTATGTACAGCTGAAATAACTGCCCACCAGCGTTGTTTGTTTTTTAAGGAATTAAGCTCCAGGCATCCATTGATTCTCAGTGACTGCTGCACAGTATAACTTCTGCAGCTGAAAAGCAGCAAACTCTTGAGTTATATACTTCAATCACTTTGAACATTTAATTTTTGCCAGTTTTAAGATGTCACTAAGTGGTATCTGCTGTTAAAAGAGAATTCCGGTTTATTTCAACCTGCTCTATTTCCCGTTAATGTATTTATTGTCAAACACCCACCGTGCTTCCCAGAAAACAACTGCAGCAGCTTTCCAAAAATCACATTATTTACTTCAAACATTTTTACGCTAGCCTAAGGGTTTTCCTCACAGGATAATCTCTACAAAGTTAGCACTGGAAACACACCAGGTTAGGATCAGCCAAAATTCACCTTTAAGGTATAAATTGGATATAAATTTCTGCATGGCATTACCTCACAATGATGTTACTTTGACTTGAAGTTAATGCAGACTGGATGCTGACTGTGGTGATTTACATAACTTAAACTAGTTTCAAAACCATGTAAAATGTGTTATTTTAAATTATTATTTCATATAAAAATAAATGGAAGCCAATGGGAAAAATTAAGTCAGATTTTGGAAGCACAGCAGCAACATCACAAGTCTATGAGATATGTAACAAATGGGCCAAAACATGCAAAAGCACCAGTGCTGTCTTTTGAGCACTTTGTTAACAGTGAAACCCTATGAAAATATGTTTTTTCATATATTTATTTTTCCCTTTTTTTCCATGTGTCAACTCCAGGAAGGAGCAGGGAGAGTCGACGACAAGGTTTGTAACTCTGCACTTTCACTGCATCCGTAAGATAAGACAAGATAAGATAAGATAAGATGAGACAAGACAAGATAAACTTTATTGATCCCACAGTGGGGAAAGTTCACCGTTACAGCAGCTCCAAGGAGAAAAAATAGTATAAAAGCAGTACAGAATAAATAGAAACACACAGTACAAAAACGCAGAGAAAATTATATACACAGATGATGTTTTTTTTTTTGTTTTTTTTTTTTTAAGAAGACTATTTACGTGAGGTTGAAACAGTTATTGCACATAAGTGGTGATAGCACACAGAATAAGTACTCCGACGTCAACTGAAAGAAGCTTATTTGGTCCAGTTACGCAAAAATTAAGCTGTTTTTTCCATTAGACTAAACGTTATGTTTGGTGGACACAACACAACATCATCACAAACACCATCCCCACTGTGAAGCATGGTGGTGGCAGCATCATGAGGTGGGGATGTTTCTCAGCAGCAGGCCCTGGAAGACTCGTAAAGGCAGAGGGTAAAATGAACGCAGCGAAGTGTAGGTAAATCCTGGAGGACAATCATATGCAGTTTGTAAGAGAACTGCAAGTTGGTAGAAGATTTGTTTTCCAATAAGACAGTGACTCGAATTGATTTAAAGACAACAAGGTGAATGTTTTGGAGTGGAATTTGGATCAGTTGTGCAAATAATAATGGGGTAAATTACAATGTTCAGGCTGATTGAGATCTATCAATACAGGCTTAATGCTGTAACTGCAGCTAAAGATGCATCTACTACAAATGACTTGATGTTGGTGAATGCTGTTTTACATTTTATATTTTTAATTAACCTGCACAAAATCAGCAATCAAAACAGCCAAATCATATTGACCAGCATGGTGGTGGCAGCATCATGATCTGAGGCCATGATTCAATGTTGAAAAGCAGCATAAATTAGTTACTGATAGTTAACGTGGAAGACTACCAATTAAGAAATCGTGTAAAATTTGCATCCCTAGTTGGCACATGTGCAAAGGTTCAGGTCTAAAAGAGCTTTCAGGTTCCTGCTGCCTTCTAGATTTTTGTGTTATTCTGCTGATAGACGAACAAATAGCACTGGAAACTAACCTCCCCCTCGGCCTGTCACCTGCACACTAGCTAAAGATTTCCAGCAGTAAAGTCGCCTTAACTAGAGCAGGTTCAGGTTGTGGGGGATGCCATGTTGTCCTGCTAACAGCCACTTTTACACAAGCACTCTCTATGACTCACTCTTTTATCTTTCTGTTTGGTGTTTTATCTCTCTTTATTATTGCTACACATTCACATACACATGCTGGGTCACTGAAATAAAAACACTCACATACACAACATATTTTTGTCAGATTTTTACCATCCTGCTGCGGGGGTCTGTTACACACTTATTAGAAGCGTTATTTCGATGTGTGTTTGCTCGTGGTTGTTAGTGTTTTAGCACTTTCTGACTGATTCGAGGAGGCCAGTGGGGGCTGCGTGATGTAATGTGTTTTGCTTGCAGTTATGAAACACCAATAAATGTTTTTCTGCGAAAGACCACAGCAACCTGAAGGCAGCTGTGCTGTTTTTTTCATCTCGATCCCGGTGGCATATATGAACTGTACTGCATTGCAGATGGAGCCACACAATGGGGAAAAAGTCGATAAAACAAGCAGATTGAAACACACAAGCAGAGAATTCATCCCACACTGTAATGTAGAATCTCTAAGAGCGAGGAAGGCTCTGGGAAAAAAAAACCCCAACTCTATTTACATCCCCTCTGCAGAACCGCAAGAGATTAAAAGCCGCAGTCCAACGTGAGCTGTCTTATTTTATTTATTAGCAGGATTTGTAAAGTAGTACATCACAGGTACAGTATAGAGGAGAAAAAGGCGGTGATAAAACGCAGCTGGGAGAAAAGATGACACACAAAAACAAAAGGATGTGCATCCTAAAGCCCTCGGTGAACCCACAAGTGTCTGTCTAAAGGTTAGCGGCCTCACACTGGTGATTCACACACTTGTTGCCATGGCCCGGCTGAATTCACATAGTTAAATGAGGGATATCGACATTAAGTGCGTGAGTCACCAAATTGCAGCCTTTTTCAAACAGCGCTGTAGATATTCATTTGCTTCTACTGAGCTCAATTGCCTCCGTTGTGCAGCTTCTAAATGTCAGTGGTCGACAAATTGAAGCGCCTGCGGTGACTCTGCTGTATTCCTTCATACTTTACTGAGTTTATGCATACAATCTTTAACATGACAAGGAATAAACTCACATAAACCAAGAAACAGGAGAAGGGTCAAAGACACACAGGACAAAAGGTCATTCTTCTAAAGCAAGCTATATTAGATTCTTAAATTAGATTTGAACTGGTCAGAATGATGTTGTAGATATTCTAAGCTGAAATTTCAATCAAAATGTGATCACAAATGCACTAAATTAGAGTTTTGACTTGGAAAAAAGATGTTACAGATATCTGTAGTTGCATCAGAAACTACTATGAGTGGAAGATGGATTTTTTGGGATTATTTAATTTACCTCTTACAAGCTGCAGTTATCAACTCTGTACATCACGCTGAATGTATTTTACAACAACTCGCTCCTCTGTATACTTTTTTGAGCCGTGCTGTATTTTTATTGATTCAGTATGTTTTTTTTCATCTCGAGCCTGGTTTGCAGATCATCTGAAAACTGTCTGAATTTTTATGAAATGACTGTTGGTCACAGTTGAGTCGCTCATGGCTTTTCTGTTGCACCAATTAATGCAGAATTTTTTGTTGTTGTTTTGTTTGTTTTTCTACAGAATCTGGTGGTGTATTTTGGATGCATTTTGGGGAAAAAAAGATGAATAATTTCCACCTTAGATTGGATTTATTTTCACGTTTTTCAAAATGTTGAAAACCCAACAATGCTTTCTGTCTTTACAGTTTCTGCTATATAAATAAACCTGCTTGCTTGCTAACATCCTCAGGACACTGCAGTTATAATTACATATGATAATTTTAATGGTCTGATGAACGAGGCTCTTGCTCTCTGCCATATATATATATATATATATATATATATATATATATATATATATATATATATATATTTTTTTTTTTTTAAAACTATTTTTATTTCCCTAAAATTTAGCACTACCTCTTTTCTCTTGAATAAAAATACCGACTAGTCTCAGTTTAACTACAACTAGTCAAAATGTAGCTGTTAATATCTGTAATTTAAATTCAATGTTACAATGGTGCGTCATATTCCTCCATCTTCCACTTGCCGTAGCTTCTGATGTAAAAACAAATATCTGCAACATTATTTAGTTAATTCAAGATACATTTTGACCAGTTTAAGCTTCATTTATCTGAAAACAATAATGTAGAAGGGAATGAAAGATATCTTACTCCAGAATTATGACTAGTCAGAATTAAAACTTTAGACACCTGAAACTGGGCTTAGAACTAGTCATGACTCTGGATACCTCAATAAGAAACGCACGAAAGGTAAAAGTTAGGTAATTTATCCTTGAAGAATGACAATGTGGATTTCTGAAACGTTTTTGACTCAGAAGAACTAAATATCTGTTCTAAACATTACAAAAAACACTTTTCTCTCCTCTGTTTCTGCATCATGTAACACATCCCCGTGTGTCTATCTCCTCTTGGTTTATAGTAAAATTCATAGTAATAAGCAGAAGCTACTGAGGAGGTGTACCACTCGGAGACATAGGTACACAGCATCTCTGCTTCCCTGCTACGTGCAGTTTTTCTTTGGGAATGCTGACTAATTCCTGGTGCATGGGTATCTGTAGGAGGCAGCAGAGCCGGTTAAATCCTGCGGGGAGATTTCATAGCAGTACAGTATCCGCCTTTCTGTCTTTGATATTTGCCTGAGCGATGCACTACTTTCTGCCTGTTGTGGTTTTTGTTTTTAGCCGTCAGATCATTAGAGTCTGTGCCAGGTTTCACTCTCACTGACAGTCGCTGTCAAGCAACTAACAATTATCAGCTTCTTCCTTGAATGCAGTGAGACAGAAGATCTCTTGCGTAGTGCGTTATCTTCATTTTTTATTTCTTGCTTCGAAACTATAAACTGCACTTCACTCCTCATAACACACGAATAAATTTTAAACTTTCAGGTAGTGTCTGTTAGGTTAGAGATGACTCTAGTTTGCTTTTGTTTTTTATTGTGAACAAATCTCAGGGAAAAAAAACAGCTAAAAATCTGTGTATTTGTGTAATTCTATCATTATCATGAACACTTGCAACATCTGCCTATTGTAAATACTCATTACTGTACCAAATGTGTATCAACCCTCTGAACCTTTTTTTTTCATTTTTTTGCACTCCTGACACATTTTTCCTCACTATAAGCTAATTTTTCACTGTAGTATGAAGTCCTGCATTTTGATTGCAACAGCACAACCATGACTAGAATAAGAATGAACTCAAAAGTGTCTTTTGTGCAGTAAATCATAAAATAAAAACAAAAGTAGAATTTTTTTCTTTATTTTGCAAAAGTTTAAATAATCTGGAAGAACCACATTTGACATTTTTGAGGTGACCAAAGGGGTTGCAGACACTGGAAAAAATGGTGGCTCTACACACTGTAAACATTTTTACAACTTGCATTTCTTATTTGCTTCCTTACGCATTTGCTTTCTGCTCTGTGGAAACGCAGCTTGCATTTTTTTTATTTTTTAACGACATTTGGTTACTGCAAAGGGTTTGTTTTTGGCAAATTCTTAAACGAGTTAGAGTAGTAGTAGTAGAATACAGTGACTTTGATGAAAATATGATTTTAAGCTTAGATTTTGATAATTTTCCCCAAGATTATCCACTTTGCAAAAATTTTAAGAAACTGGAAGTGTCTCCACTTGCTAAAGATATTTAACCATTTATATTTTGCAACCTTTTTCATACTACTCAGCAAATCAACTGCAGAAAAATGTTTCACCGTGCTGAATGTATCTTCCAATAACTTGCTCCTCTGTTGACCATAAATATGTTTCATTTTCCTCTCTGGTCTGTGTAAACACAGCATCTCATTCATCTAAGAACTCTGAATTTTCATGCCATGACTGTTGGTTGCAGCTGAGTCACTCATGACTTTTCTGTTGCACCAAGTAGTGTTGAATTGTTTAAAAATAGTGATTTTGATGACTGATTTCAAGCTTAGATTTGGTTCACTTTCACACGTGTAATTCAAAGAGTGCCAGAAAGTTGAAAATCCGCTGATGCTCTCTGTTTTTGGTGTCATTTGTATTTTTATTTTTTTGCCTTTCAAACCTACAGGCAACTTCTGGGATTCAGAGGGTTAATCCGCAACTTAAAATAGTGTTATTATATACACCTGTTGAAGAATCATGTGTTAAAACCTACAGTGTCCCGCAGTTTTAGGATATTACTCAGTTACAGTGAAAAAAATGCTGAAAGACAGAATAAGTCATTGTTTTTCTTTTCATTAGATTGCTTACAGTAGGAAAAATATAGATACAAGCATTATATTCTGAAGCAAAACAACAGATGTTCAGCCCAGTACACGATAATGTTTTCAAACGAGCTGTGCCTGACGCTTATGCACTGCCTCTGCATGCTTTGATTTTTTATATAGCTCCATAAACACAGACAATCCCTTAAAGAGCCCATATTGTGCTTTTATTTATCCTTTCCTTAAGTGTTATTTCACGTGCTTTTTGTGCATGTAAAAAGTCTGCAAACTTACAAAAACCCCAGTCACAGCAAATAATTATTCCCTCCGCCAGAAAACTGCTCCTTAGATGCCTGAAAAACCTCCTTTAAAGTCTAGGTTTTTGTTCTGTTACTTATCGACATCATCATGTATGAAATAATACCTGCTAAGAAAGAGCAGCTGTTTTATAACCTGTCACTATTTCCTTGCTAAAGCTGTGTCTGCTAGAACTAAAATCTCTAAACTGATAGATCTGGGGTTACTAACCAACGCTACCTGGCTTTCGTTGGACCAGCTGACCAATCAGAGCTGACCGGGCTTTTCAGGAGGTGGGGCTTGAGCGAAGACTGAGCTTTTCCAACAGAGGAGGTGCTGCAGCAACATATAAGAGAAAAATATTCATATATAAATATTAAAGCATGTAAACATATAGTAGACACACAAAAAATAAACCTATGGATGTGGATAATATGGGCTCTTTAAGGTCTCTACACCACTTCTCCTGTTTGTTTAGGACATTTTTTTTAAATTTCAACCATAAATTCACACTTAAATGACACATTATGTGCAATAAATCAAAAACATTCAGTACAGTTTAACCTTCTGCTATACCAGTACAACGCTAGTTGTAATTTGCTTAACTACAAGCATCATGACGCAGCTGAAGCATCATACCTAACAACAGGTTGCATTTTGTGTAAAGCACCTGCTGCAATGCATGCTGGTCTTCCTCCATGTTGTCCTGCAGCCCCTAAACCTGACTTTAGAACTCTGAATGATGGCTGCCATGTGATGAGACCAAATACAGGAGCAACTGTTTGCCAAAAGTCTAAAGTAACTTAAGCTGTTGCCTCAAAACTTGCATCATTAACATAAATGTATTCACCTGTCTGTCATTTCACACCATTCTTCTCCTTCTCTTCGCTCCAACATCTCCGCTGTGCTGCTCTTCATCCCAATTCCAGCCAGAAGTTGAGCTTCAAGGAGCGGGTGAGGATGGCAAGCCCCCGTGGTCAGAGCATCAAGAACCGGCAGACGTCCTCTGTGAACGACCGGCGGTCCCCAGGGGCCGACGCCGGCACCGAGGGAACAAGTCCAGCCAAGGTCCAGAAGAGCTGGAGCTTCAACGACCGCACAAGATTCAGGCCTTCGCTCCGCCTCAAGAGCCAGTCACGCTCCACCACGGACGGTGAGGGCCAATCAGAAATGTTTACTGAGCTGTGGGTCAATAAGAGCCTCCATTTTTATTCTCTCCACATACAGAGTTCAGTTTATTGTTAGTTTGAAGTTGATGACAATCTTTTAAAACTCCACTTTTGTTAAACAGGACACTGTTAGCTTAGCACAAATACTGGCAACAGAGATGAGAGGAAGCCTGTTCTGACTGTTCACTGTTTGCCATTTTATACCTCATTTTTATTCTAAATTAAATAAATCAAGTCCAGTCACCTTTATTTATATCATACATTTAAAACAAAAGCCTAAGTCCTTTTTAATAGAAAATTTAGATTAATGTTATAACTTTAACAAGTTTAAATGTTAGGGTTTAGACCCTACAGTATCATATGCACAGTTAGGACTCTTTTTATATTATATATTAAGCTGATTTATTTGACTAAGTTGAATAACACAGTTAAGACCCTATAATATTACTTGTAAAACAAATTTACCTGACAAATTTGAATTAATTTAAATATTAATGTTAAACCCTTTCAGTTTCATATAGAAATTTGCCTAATTTATATAAAATTTAAGATACAAGACTAAGACCATACAGTATTATTCACTACATAAATTACGCTAAATAATTTAAATTTCAAGACCCTACAATATTAAAAATAGTTTCAATTTATTTGTCTAATTTAAAAGATCTACAGTTAAGATCCAATAATATTATGTCACATAAATTTATCTGACAAATTTAAATAGAAAGATTAAAACTATCTAGATAACTAGACAATATTATATAGAAAGTAAAAATTTTATTGTATAACGTAAATATTAAGCTTATCTCTCTACAGTATTGTTTATTATACAAATTTATTTTTTTGGCAAACTTAAATCTGAATCTGAAGATCATCACATTTTCTTTTACCAATTTAAAACTGAAAATTAATCCCCTACAAAATGTGTAAAAACCTCTGCTGCTCCCAGTGTCCATCTGCTCATCAAACTCTGAACAGGAAAACAAACGACGTTTCCCCCTAAGTGTCAAACTGTTCCTTTAACTGGCTGCCTGAGTCTTCTTGGCCGACCATCCACCCCACCATAGCTGGTTTTACCCACTAATTCAAACAGCCGAGTGCAGGAATGCTAATGGCAGCTTCCTCTTTCCGGGCGGTGCCGGCCTGACAAGCCGTCGTGGGCAGCAGCCAGTTGGTGTTTGTGGGTGGACTGATGGATGGATGGAAGCAGCCATATGGGCTGTCAGAGCGTCCAGCTGGCTGCCGGTGGAGAGGAGTCTACAGCCAAACCAGCCAAAACCTAACTGGCTGGATGTCTGATTATTCACTGACATGTTAGAGGATGGGAAACATTTGCATGCCATTACAGCTTAATTAGAACAAGAAGTTGTTTTAGTGGAACATTTCTTAATGGAGCAAGTCATTAATCAGCTCTGGTTTTCATCACACAGCAGCCGGCATGCTGTGGACTAAGTGGTGCTTACCTGAGGTCATTTACAATGTGTGGTTAAACACAACAAACAGCTGATCTCTGCAATGTAAAACTCAGTTTAAATCCTCAGCATGTCCATAAACAGCTGTCAGTGATTTATCTGCAGAGGTCTGCCCTTAAACACTGATTTTCCTTTCATCAAATCAATTTTTCTCCTCTACCCTTAGTTCACTTGACTCCTTAATATCATTATATTCAGACTTTTAACCCCCAAACTAAAACTACTTTTTTACTTTACTACAAAATTAAGAAAAAACAGCGAGATTTCTGCTGTCGAATTATACAGGTTCCTTAAGCTGATATATAAAGTATTAACTATTACTAAAACAGATGGACCAAATCCCTGTATGGAACATGAAAGGTGTGGTTTATAGTAATAGACTGAAATGCAACTATCCCCCACGCTGCACTTTTACAGAGTATTTCATTGTCATTTTAATGCAGAACCAGCTACTAACCAGTGGTAACTCCACATAAAGTGACCTGAGTGGATCCAACTGGAGCTAATATTAGAGGAGAGGAGCAAACGGAAGCCATCAAGAGTTTGCAGAAAATATGCCAATCTCAAAGGTGCTAATTGGAGCCTTTTCTAGCTAATAGAAGCTAATGGGAGCTATCAGAGGCTAATATGAGCTATATGAAGCTAACAGAAGCTAATAGGTGCTAACAAAAAACTACTGAAGCTAACAGTAGATTACAAAAGCCAACTTGTTCAAAGTCACAAAGAGACATAATAATCAGAGCCAAGTGGAGCTAATAGAAGCTGACTGTGGCCATTGGAAGCTAGCAGAGTTTATCTGAAGCTCAAAGAAGCTAACTGGAGCGTTCCTTCACTAAGAGCTAACAAGTTATCAGGAGCTAACAAACTATCTGAAGGCAACGGGATGCAACTAAAACTCTTGTCAACTACAGATAAAAGTAGGGTGACCAGATCTCAATAAACCAATTGTGGGACAAAGAGCATATTTGTGTGGGACACCTTACCAAAGCTGAGAGGGTGGTCTCGCTGTACTGTGTCGCTTCACGTCGTATTCCCCACCGTGTGAAACGGAAAACGAACTCTGGCAAACTTCACAGAAAACTGTCTGAGAATCACCTTGCACCGGCTTCACCCAGTGATATGTAGTTTCCCAGTCTTTGTTGAAGCTGCATCTCCTCTTCTTTGCTGTACTTTCCATTATCTCCGCCAAAATCCATAGTTTAGTGTTTGTGTCTGCTTTGCGGTGTGTCGCGACCGGTCGCGACTGGCACAATTTACGGCAACTGACAACAAGGTGCGGCAGCAAGACACTGACAGGTTAATCTGGTCGTGATCGCACATCTGGGCTGTTTGACTAACAGAGAAAAAAGCCACATGAAAAACAAAACTCCTAGCATCTGTCCTTTAGAGTTTTAACTTTTGAAAATTATAGCTGCCAATCAAAATGCGGGACAGCGTCTCAATGGGTGGGACGTGGAAAAAGGGATGAAAATGCTGTGCAGTTCCGCACAAAGCGGGACACTTGGTCACCCTAGATAAAAGTCATTAAATTGAGCTAACTGGAGCAAAGTGCATACAACTGGAGTTAACAGACGCCATGTCCAGCCAATGGGACTTAACAGAATTCATCCAACAGGGGCTTTCTGAAACTAATGGGAGCTTTCTCTTGCTAATAGCTATCTATAACTAACAGGACCCATGAAGAGCTAACATGAGCCATTAGTGGCTAAGTTTAGCTATTTGGAAATAATAGAAAATAAAAGGTTCTAACAATAAGTTTGGTAGCCACCTAGACATAAATGACACTGAAATGAGCTCACTAGAGCCAAATGCAGCCAACTGGAGCAAACAGAATCTCATACAAGTCATGAGAAGCTAAAGGAGCTAATAAGATCCATATAACATGGGCTACTGGGAGCTAATGGGAGCTTTCTTCAGCCAACAGAAGTTAATGGAAAGTATCTATAGCTAACAAAAGCCAACAGGAGATAGCACAAGAGCTAAATAGAGCTAAATAAGCAGCCAAAAAATCTAATTATGCTACCTAAAAGCTGTTGGAACATGACTGGCTACTGGCAACATCAAAATGCTGCAAAATGGTTGTGATTTGTGAGTGAAACCACGATTGATTGCTGCTCTGCAATCAAGCAGGGAAGCAAAAACCCGCTGCTTTTTCTGGAGTTAGCTGAAGTGTTTCAGAGTATTCATTTCACTGGAGCCTGTAGTTGTTTTCATGTTAAATATCACATGTGACACAAAGTGGCCTGATCACTGAACAGAAACATGAATAATCCTCCTCCTCTACCTCTTTTCTCCATACAGCCGAGTCCAACATGGCAGCTGAGGATGGTTTTGATGATAAAGGATGTCATTGTGAGATCTCTGTGGAGGACTTGCTGCCCTCAGTCAAGTCTGTCATCAGAGCTGTCAGGTGAGACAAAGAAAATAACTCCTCCAATCCAGCTAATCCCGTTTTTTTTTTGGTTTTTTTTTACAGCCTACAACCAACCATGACTGCAGCCCCCTGTTGTCCATCAGCTCTCCTGAGGATTAAAGTGACCGGAAGACTTTTATTTAGCTTATTTTTAGATCGTCTCAGTGTTCAGAGACAGGAAATTTGGTTAGTGGGAACATTAACCCTGCAAAGCTATGTAAGGTGATCACAAGGACACAGTTTGTGTGGTAGCCATTAAAGACGATCTGTCACATGCATGTTTTGAACCAGCAGGAATTAAATATGTTTAACTGTTTGAATGTGTTTTAATAAACATAAATCCAGTAATGACTGCATCTCAACCTCTGAACCCCAAAACTTGCCGGCATGTTGTATTTCTATAAATCTGCAAAATGACACAATTTATTGGAGCCAGAAACTGTAAAAACAGAAAATATCATTAAATGTTCGACTTTCCCACAGTTTATGAACTACTTATCTGAAATACGCAGTTTCAACTTAAACAAATCTAAGCTTAAATGTGAGATATTTTATCAAAATCACTTCATTCTACATATGTGATATTAAAAATCACCTGAAATAAAGCATTTGCAGTCCCTAGATACTGTAAAAAACTAAAAAAATTCTGTGCTTTTCTGTGTAACGAAGTCAATCATGACTCAGCTGTAAACAACAGTAACATGACATAAATTCAGAGATTTTTGGGCTAAACTACAGGCTGTGTTTTCACAGAGCAGTAAGAATACAGGTATGAAAACAAATTAAAATGTAAGTAGTAAAACATCGACAGAAAATTAAGGCACAGATTTTGCCAGTGTTGGTAACAGCTGTGGGCACTTGGAAAAATCTTGCAATTGTTGATTCCATTTTTTTGTCATATTTGTAAAATTAATAATCAAATAAATTATATATTTTTTTCTTTTTAAAGGTTGATTTATGATTCTAACAGTGTCATACTGCATAGAGGACATTTCTGAGTCTTTTCTCCTTCATGGTTTCCATAGAGGTGAGCCCACAGTGATAAAAAATGGAATAGGAGCACAAAAAATACCAGAAAAGTGCTTGAGGTTCAGAGGTTTAGTTTTTAATCTAATTTAGACCTTTTATACGTAGAAATGCCAACTATTTGCATTCTCCACAGCAGGAAACACACTCGATATAGGTTAGAGTTCTGCACCTTTCATCTTTCATATGTCAACAGAAGTACCACATGAAAGTGCAAAAGTATCATCAGTAAAATGCACTTAAAGTAAAAAAAAAAAAAAAAAATGCACTTAAAGTCAGACTTCTCACATGCCAGCTTTGCTCTGTGGGACTGTCGATGCTCTCAGACTGCACCTCCTTCCTCATCGTCTCGCCTCCACTTGGATCAGTTTTATTGCTGTCTGTCCTGCCTCTCAACTCTCAGCCAAATTCCCCTGAATTCTGCCTTGAGGCTCCACAGGTGCATAAATTCAGAGCGAGGTTCAGATCGTTTTACAGTCACACAGCTGAAATCTGCAGCAGGATGTTTCCATAAGGCCTGGGGAAGTGATTGTTCAGGTGTGCCCAGTGTTGGAGTTGAACAAACAGGTCGTTGGCCTGAATGTGACACGTTTAGAACAGCTATAAAAGGTAGAAAAATAAGAAGTGGGCTGAGATTTGTTTTTATTAGCTGGCCAACGTGGCTGCTGGGTCACAGCTCCCCCTCCTGGCACATTTGTGAACTTCTCTGTGTTGTGTTTTTTTCTTTAGTGGTGGTGTACTGTAACACTGGGTCTCTTTGCATTGTGTGTTTTTAGACACCAGTTTTATGCACATTTTTTATGCTTGTGCAAGAAAAAAGTTGAAAAAAGAGAAGTTAACACATCCAAAACTTTGACAACGCAAGTTAGGTCTAATACGAAAACATACCTATCAGCTGAAGAATTTCAGTGAAACCTCAGAATCTCTCCGTATTTGCTTACTTTCTTCTGTTTTAATGACTGCAGCTGATTAAACGTTTGCTTCATTTATATGTCACAACTTCTTATAAACAGTTTCTAAGTCCTCAAACTTTTTTAATATTCTTCAAGTTTATGTGAAAATGATATTTTTGGACGACACTGTTAAAACTCGCACCGTTTTAACAAATATATGCTGACATGTACAAAGTATTCTGCTTCTTGGGTTTCCTTTCATGTGCTATATAGCTTGTTTTTTGTTCTTTCTTTTTTGTTTTCTGCAGGATCATGAAGTTCCATGTAGCCAAGAAGAAGTTTAAGGAGACGCTGCGTCCGTACGATGTGAAAGATGTGATCGAGCAGTACTCAGCCGGTCACCTGGACATGCTGTGTCGCATCAAGAGCCTGCAGACCAGGTAGGATCCAGCAGCGTTCATTCGACCGCACTGATCCGTGTTTTCATAGCTGCACGGGTTTACATCTGTGTTACATACGTGTGTTTGTGCATGTGTGTACTGGTGTGCATGTGTTTGCTTCCCTCACAGGCTGGACATAATAGTCGGTCCGCAGCCACTGGGCAGCCGAGCCAAGACCTTTTCCTCCCCCTCCCTGCCTGTCTATTACAGCCAGGGCAGAAAGAGCTCCACCCAGGGGTCAGAAAGCCCCCAAACACCCACCTACACACCCACCCACCCACCCACCCACCATCACATCACATGGCTTCAGTTTTCTTCTTGTTCAGTCCATTCAGGAGGTGCTATGTCCTTAAATATACAAAAACTGGAAAAATCTAGGGCTCCTTTATCAACTGTTCTCTGTTTAAACTGTGTAAAACCATGTAATTTATCAGTTTCCGCATAATTGAGTGCATTATACAAAGCTCACAGAAATGGTAAAATTAAAATTAAAAAAAGTAAACTTGTTAATTTGGCTACTGTTTTCTAAGCAGAGTTAATGAGATCATGGGGGATGGAAACTCTTCTTCTGAATAAGTTTTGACATTGCAAACATTTATCTCACATTAGCTGTTTCTTTCAGTTTTTGCCTCTGGAAAGCATGAAACTGGGTTTATTTGTTACGTATACACTTAAAATACTGAGAAAATATCTTTAAAAGTATATAGTTGACACACTGATGCATCTGTACTATAACTTCTGCAAGACTGTCAGTGGCAACAACACAGATGAACAGAAAAAACAAGTGAAGAACATCCATCTTGGGGAATGTTCAATGTAATTTTTATTATTAACCTAAACTATATAACCTAAATTTGGTGTCATCTTGATCCAACAGATTTTCTTTAAACCACAGATTAGTTTAATTGAGCACCACTTGGGAAACCCTTAAAAAATCGAACAAAAATACAAACTAAAGTAAGCTGTGAATGTCTGCTTGCTAGATTTTTTTCCATGAAGGTTTAAACCACTAAATCCTGTCACATTTTTACTCACTGTAGTCTAATTTTTCACTGCAAAATAAATGCCTGAACCTCTATGAAAACAACCTTGACTAGAAGGAGAGAGAACTTAAAATGTCTCCAGTGCAATATAACACAGTTAGAATGTCATAAATCATAAAAACGTGTTGAATTTCTTACAAAACTTGAAAATAAAATTAACATGTTAAACACTTTTCCAAGTTGCCACAGGATCTACCAATACTGAAAAAATGTTGACTCCACATGCTCTAGACACGTTACTACTTGTGTTTTTGTTTCCACACTGCCATATAACTGTTGGTCAAAGACAGATTTTTTGTGCTTTACAGAATCCTGTTGGTCCAAATGGCTTATTTTTTGGCAAATCTTTAAAACGAGACACTAAGAATTAAATGATTTTGATTAAACATAACTTTTAAACTGTGGTCTCCTGACTGAAATGTCCATCACACAAGTTAAGGCCAATGTTTCTTTCTGTTTTTAAAGTTTCTGGATGATAATTGTGTTATTTGTAGATTAAAAATAAATAAATAAATGAACTGGCTGCTTAGGGTTTATCAGCACATTGCTGGATTTCTAAAGTCTTAACACACAGTTTGATAAATGGGGCCTCTGTCACTATGAGATAAAACTCAAGTTTCTTCTGAACTGACTGACTGAGATTCACACTGATCTCATCTACAAACTTCTGTCCTGAATGTGAAGTCAACACTAACCAAACACTAACAAAACTCTGGGTTTGCGCTGTTCAGTTCATATAGGTTTGCAGCCTGATGCTAACAACACAGAAACATCTTCTGTAACAGACACACAAAACAACCGCCTGCCATTACTGTTTTAACACTGACCTCTGCTGCCCATGCCTGAAAATGCAGTTTATGCTCGTGCAGGTGGAGTTAATCTCCATCCATCCATTATCTATACACCGCTTAATCCTCACTAGGGTCGCAGGGGTGCTGGAGTCTATCCCAGCTGACTCAGGTGAAGGCAGGTGACACCCTAGACAGGTCACCAGTCTGTCGCAGGGCCACATACAAAGACAAACAATCACTCACACATTCACACCTACGGGCAATTTAGAATGATCAATTAACCTCAGCATATTTTTGGACTGTGGGAGGAAGCCGGAGTACCCGGAGAAAACCCACGCATGCACAGGGAGAACATGCAAACTCCATGCAGAAAGATCCCGGGAAAGCCGGGACGCGAACCAGGGATCTTCTAGCTGCAAGGCGAAAGTGCTAACCACTACACCGCTGTGCAGCCCCGGAGTTAATCTCACAGACTTTAAAATCATTTTTTGACAAAATTATTGTAACTCAAGCTCCTCCTACGTGCTTTTTCCTCAGCTGCTTCCTGTCATATTTTATGGTCTTCATCAACACAAGGAGTTTGCTCAGTTGTCATAGAAAGCATCCTTCAACATAGTTAGACTGAGAGGCAACTGAAAGCTCTGGAAAAGAGAGAAATTGTATTAAGTGTGTTTTTTATGTTTGTGCATAAAAAAACTGTGGAAACTGCATACGTTGAGGGAACAAGTAGAAATAAATTACAAAAACATTCGGAACACATCAGCGTAAATGGAAAATGTCCATTAATATCAGCATGTATCAGTATTTGTTTGCGTCTTTTCATGACAGCATAGATTCCAGCTGTTTGTTTAATTTTCTATTGTCAGAACTTCTTTTAAAAAGTTTCCAGATCCTCACATTTTCTGATGATTTCCAAGTTCATATCAAACAAATTAACCATTTTTGATTATTGACATGCTCTCAGACTACTGGACCATAAGGTGTAAAAAAAAAACAAAACAAAACATACTGTTAATATATTACTGCAAATATATTCTATTTTATGCTTTTTGGAGTTCCTTTAGTGTGTTATATTGCTGCTTTTTAGTTAATGATAAAGGTATGAAAACTTATCGACTTGTTTTTTAAACAAAGCATCAAAACATTTTGTAGTAGACTGCAGAAATGAAATTATAAACTAAAAACTGTGCAAAATTCAGGCTCTTTAACAGTCAATACAGAAAAAGAAAGTGTAACCATGAGATTTAATGACAGAAAAATAGAAATATAAAGAGAAATACTCTACTTTAATCCAGGTCTAATCTAGTTTTTGTTCTTTTCAGGATTAACTGGCGCTTTTAGTTGCGTGTCCTGGTTGCGTCCTCTTCTTTTGCGGTTTAAGTTTTTTCTTTTGCTCATCTGAGAATCCAAGTAGTTTGAGCTGATAACAGTAACAGCTCAACCGAAACACTTTTGGGAATGTTTTATTTATATGTTGTCACTAAATCAAAGCACATACACACTCAAACAGATTCATGGAAAACACACTCCTGTTTGAGGGCTCTACTGTTGCTATACTGTTGGTGAGCTGGTAATTGCATGACACTGCTGTGGTTTATCGCTGCTTTCTGTTGAATTTAACCCAAACTGACTGTATTAACTACATTTACTGAACCTCACTGGATTGAAAGCAAGAAACAAGTGAATTAGAAAAACGCCCTTTTTAAAAAAACATGAAAAATCTTGAATCACAGATTTAGCAACATGCCATCTTTAAATTGTTGGCGCTGTTTTCTCATTAACCATAAAGTATTTACTAAATCCAGTGAGGAGATGTAACGTCTAATGTGCCTGTAAGGTATTTGAAAAAAAAAAAAAAGAGCTCATCTATTCTTGTGTTGCAGTTTCCTTCCTTTCCTGCCTAGTGGATTTCTGCTGTCGCTTTTGTTCCTGCAGGTATTAAACTCTTATTGTGTTTGCTTGTGTTTGTTCCAGGGTGGACCAAATCCTCGGGAAGGGCCAGATCCCTTTGGATAAGAAGATTCGAGAGAAGCTGCTGTCTGATGGAGATTTACTGGAGGACATGAGCATGTTGGGTCGAGTCTGTAAGGTGGAGCGGCAGGTCTGTGTTTGGACTTTTATTTTAAAATGCTGCATAGAAATGTGTGTGTGGTTTTTTTTTTTGGTTAAAACTGTATCAGAGTAGGCAGTGCCCTTTGCTTATTTCTCAGTTTGCACATCCTGGATTCTTTTCCTGAGATGTGAGCAGGAGTCTAGATAACAGGCACATAACAAAGTCATTGCTTTGGAGTCGCCGTTTTATAGCAACTTCAATTAAATATGTTGTGTAGCCCAGCTGGATCAGCTGTTCATTGTTTTGTTTGTTTTTGAACCTCATTCAAGTTTGGAAAATTAACTAAATCAAAGCTTATAGTCATGACACTTTACCACTATTTAGAGGTTAATCAAAAAGAAACTATTTGCATCAATGTCAGATTTTTTGATTTAACGCATTCATATGTGCCGTGAAGTACAAAAGAAGTGTGACAAACATAAGAGTACTACACAAATATATACATACAGTATATTCACTTTAAAAAAATTAAAATGGTGTAGTAATCTCTTGTATGTCATAACACAACTTTTATACATCGTGTGTTAAAAAGACTTTCGCAAAACTTACAGCACAGATGTGCAGGTGTATCCACGCTCCAGCAGCCTCTTCTGTCCTCAAAATGCATTTTAGCATTTGAGACATCCTTCAAGATGGTCCACCAAGACTGATTTCTGGGTCACAGGCAGAAGGACGATAAGACAGGAGACTAAAAATAGAGAAATTATTAGAGGCTACTGTCTGTTTAGATATGATCCTCGCTCAGGCCTGTTCCTTTTTCTGATTGTCATAAGAGAGAAATGGGTGTAATAAATTTAAAGCAGGGAAAGTATATCTCATTTACTAAATTAATTTTTAAAAATGTTAAACATTTTTCCTCCATTTTGCCTTTCATGCCTGGCTGGGTATCTTATTTCTATTGGTCATTCGGGTATTCTTAAAATTGTGGAGCAAAGTTCAGCTAATCAGAATTTTGACTACTGTGCAGACACTTTGCTCAATGCAGTGACCAACAGTTGGAGCAATTTTGAATTGATCAGTATTGGCACAAACATTTGCTCAATTCTTAGTCTACATCTGTTGTCGTGTGGAAACGTGCACAAACACGGCTATTATGTATTCTTATCAGACGTAAGATTGCCACGGTACTTTATCCCAGCTTATTTCATTACTCGTTCACTGGCCTGAGGTCAAAAAACCTCAAATAAGTTTCTATCACGCTGCTCCTTTACTTGCTAAACTCTCAAAAAGCTCTCCACTTGCCAACATGGGAGGGATCACCTCCACTGGTTGTCATCGTACTTAACAGTAACCACCTGGTGGGGCAACCGGGTAATACAGCTAATCATCAGGAACTGGTAGATACTAAATATTAAATGACTCAAATCGGATCAGAAGCAAAAAAAGACAAGAACTTAATTGGGACATTTCTAATTTCAAAGTCCAGCAGTGCTGTTGTTGTGTCCTGTCTGAAACCCTCTTTGCTTAGATGCTCAGATCCAAGTGTGAGGGGCTGAAATCAACACTGAAGCCATCAATATGTTCTGAAAGACTTGCTCGACAGATCTGGCTGAATTTCTGTAACTTCTCGTCACACTTCTGCCCTTGCAGGTCCAGTCAATCGAGTCAAAGCTCGACTCCCTGCTCGACATTTATCGGCAGGTTTTGCGTAAAGGCTCGTCTTCGGCCCTCACGCTCTCCTCCCTCCCACTCTTCGAGCTGGAACAGACCTCTGACTACAACTCCTCAGTCTTCAGTAAGGACCTGCCCTGCTCCCCCCAGGTCGGCGGTGGAGCGCCTCCCCCAGGAGGCTTTGTCACTCACTCCTCCACCAACTCCCACCTCCCCCAGGGGGGACTCCATCTCATTCTGGCTCCCCCAAACGAGCTCAACCTCAATCTCAATGCCTCTTCCTCTACGCCTCCCTCTGGCCTCGCATCCTCCTCTTTCAGTCCGTCGCCGCTGCCTCATCACCATCATCACCATCACCACCACCATCATCATCCTCATCCCCGCACCCAGGCTCAGGCCACCACACCTGAAAGTGTCACCGATGAGGCAGTGGGGAGTTCTCCACCCATCCTCACCCCTAACAGTGTCAGCAGTTCTGGGGTTAGAGGAGTCGGAGATGGAGGGTTTCCTCTTCTGACGAGGCTTCCGCCACCGCCCCCTCCCAGCCGGAGCAGTGGTTCTGGCAACATGGTGAGGACGACGTCCACAGAAGTGTCCCCCGACATGGAGGATTTCTGTGGAGGTTTAGGGACGCAGATGGAGGACAACAGTGTCGGGGAGGACCTCAGCCTCGGATTGGGGTTGGGCAGACTGGGGCAGCAGCTGCAGGACAAAGGCAACAGCAGGCTTAACGCTAAGGAAGAGGGTTCCTGGAGGAGACATATGAGCCTGGAGCTGGAGCCTCTGGTACCGCCAGTTCTGGGCTGCTGCTCTGGGCCCATCCAGATGGACCGAGGACTGGGCAAGTCCATGTCAGTGCAGGACCTGATGCAGGCAGCACCAGGGACCGTCCACGACGCAAGACACGGCCACAGCCTATCGTCTCCGAGCCCCAGTACGAGCAGCGACTCTCCTGTTGGCTTTCACAGCTGTAGCCAAGACCCCGGTGGAGGAGGGGGAGGAGGTACAGGCAGGAGTGGTGGAGGCGGCGGGTGGGGTGAGGAGGACCTCTTTATTAGTGACAGAGACATAGAGGCGCAGGGGTTTGACTTCCTGTCACAGGGGACTACAGAGGCCCACATCTACACCTCAGACCTCCTGAGGACAGGGGGCAGAGCTGGGGTGGGGTCCCAGGGCTCGAACCGTAGCCTGGCCAGCGGTCAAACATCCTCCCCCTCTGCCAGCAGCACCGAACTGCTGAACATGCCGCACGTACGGCTAAAATAGACTCGGCTACATGTTCGTAAGGCATACAAATCTCACCTCACTGATGGTTTTTATCCTTTTTGGAGGGTGGGACTAAAACACGGGGTCCCTTTTGTTTGTTTATTTTCATGTTGATCCATTTGATAAGAATCATAGTATTTTCATACAGGCTGATCACATACGGCATATCGTTGCATGAGCTATTCTTTTTATGAAGTAGGATTGACAAATTTGAGATAAAAGATTGACAAATGAGAACACAGACCCCCAAGACAACTTCGATAAGAAACGCAGCCCCTGAAAGATGGTTGGGTAAAATGTGACCTCGACGCACAGCATGATGAACTGCATGTTTTTAGTCAAAGGTACAGACATTTACAATGTACAGTTTACACTCAAAGACGGGGAAACCAACCCGACACTGATGGAAACCCAATTTGAGAACACCACTGACATCTGTTGCACAGGTATAGAAGATGTATTTATGTCTCTGCCATGACATGACACTTCCACACTGAAATGAATGTTACCTCGCAGTTGCCAAACATTGACATTCTCTGTATACTCATAACCAGATCATGTCAAGTTTATATCCTTAAATTATATGAATCCTAAACCACGAATCAAACCGATGACTTGATAACTGACTTCAATCTGCTGTTTGAATTGCGGTTACAATGAACACTTCAAATAATCTGAATTATCCCCTTAAGTGCAAATAGGTTTTAAAATGTGTGTTGCAACAATATCAGAAGTTACCTGAAACAAGTGGGTTTGTAAAGTCTGCTAACAGAGTTATATTTCATACTGTCAATGCCAGATTTCTCAAAAACATCAAGATATGTGATCTTTTAGGGCAGAATCACAATCTGAATCACAATTCTCTCCACAAATTCAGCTGAAGTCATGTAATTATTTGTGTATGTGGTTACCTGGATACAATGCCTGTCACTTTAACTCAAGACTAAATGCCTAACTCAAAAAACAATCTATTTTATTATGAAGTGGTGATATGTACTCTGAACTTTGTAAAGAAGCATCAAACCAGCAGTTGCTGCTAACCAAAGACAGGTCACTGTTCTGGTGGTCCTTGATAGCATTCATCTGCCTCCAAGTTCCATCTCCTCAGTCTTGGATTACAGCTAGTCAACAATAGTTGACAATGTTATCACAGGCATAGTTTGGCATCTTATTCTTTGAGTCCTTCACCTGCTGCAGGTTCTAGTTGGTTTGATCATTCAGACAGCAGAACAAGAACTACCACCACCACCTGCAGTCCAAGATGGAGGAGTTGGAGTTTGGAGAGGCAGCTGAATGAACTGAGGAGCACAACAGCAACCTGACCAGCCTGCAAATGGGAATCAAGACAAGACGGGACTTTCTGGTTAATAATGACTGAAATACTCAGACATTAGGACTTCAGACTGCAACCGAAGTGGGTACATATTCACCACACCATTTTGAGAGTGCAATAATAAAATGAGAAGGTGCAGGCAGAGAGATACTGACTAAACCAGTGACTTACAAGAAGTATCGCATTCAGTCATAATGGTTAACGCATTACTAGGGCTGCAAAATTAAATGAAAATTAATCACAATCACGATTTTGGTGTTCTGCAATTAAATAAATATAACTGACGCGGATTTAAAAAAAAAACTCAGCACATAGGGAACAGTAGATGTAGATAAAATGTCTCGGTTTCAACTTGAGTAAATCTGACATTAGGATGCCATATTTTACTGTTTTTAAAGTATTTTTGGACTACTGTATCCTGCATGTGAGGCGTTTAGGGAACAATGGTAAACTGTAGTGTCTATCAATATGCAGATGTTCAGCAGGTGACGAGTTTAAAGACTGGCAAAATTTCCGTATTTTGCAAATATCAAGTCTGAAGTCATTATCAATTTTTATATCAGTGCAAAACTAGGACAGCAAAGACAACATTTCATTAGCATGCAAGGTTATTTAACACCGCAAAAAAAAGGGATGGGGAAGTACGATCAAATTATGTGTTAACGCTAGCCTGGAGCCCTGCATACAGCGCCATAAATAAGATTCATTTTAAAAGCAGAAAATAAGTCAAACTGCCCACGATATCAGCTTGTTCACCCCTAATGTGATGTCCCTGTGACCTGCAGTAAATAGGCTACAGCGTACAAACACATTTCATTTTCACTCAACTCTGATTAGGTAGATATCTTGTTTTGGAACTCTTTGACAGCTGTTCTTGTTGCACCATGTTGAAAAAACATGTACGGAAATTCTCAATACGCACATATACAGATAAGAATGCCCATTCACACATACAGCCAGCAGGGAGGCCCCATGCCCACCATCCTGTAGAGGACCTTTGGTACAGATTAGTGGAGGAACAGATCAATTAGGCACCCATCAGTTGGTTCTCCAGCTGATCACAGCCATGGATTGAAACACTTCTTGAATGTCATTTCCTAGTTTAAAAAAAAAAGATCTTTTGTCTGAATAGGCGTGACCTCGCAAAGCACTTTGTTTCGGTTCAGAAACAGATACACTGAGAGAAATGTTCGGAGATTTAACTTTGTATTGCAGTCGGCTTTTTGCCACCGTTTCTACATGAATGGAAGATTATAAGATCTTATTTAAGTCACAGTGTTTTTTTTTTTTTTTACATACAGTCTAATGTGGGATTACTTTTACTTCCTTGAAGGGGACTTGCTGCAGAATGTATCGCTTATTAGTATGAACAGAACATCTATTGCTTGAACTGCTGAGCAGTGACATCAAGACGACTAATTGCCAACTTCTCCCCACTGCATGGTACAGAGTCAGTGTGTTGAGTAAGATTAAGGCCTTGATTATACTCTGTTGCAGATGCACACATGTACGGCTGTAGACACCTCAGACATGTACTCGTTCTATATTATACTACAGTACTCTCTAGTCTGTGCCTACATATTCCACGCATGAACAGACTTTCACAGAGGGGTTTGTGCAGACTATGTTGGAGTGTCATTTGTTAAACAATTCTGATTCTGCTTATCGATTCTGGTTCTGAGTTGCAGGTGGTTAAATTGAAATCATGCTTTTACCTCAATGCATCAGCAATAATAATCTAAGCCACAAAATACATATTGTGGCAGGTACTTTTACATTTTCACACTTTAAGTAACATTACCAGTATACGACAGTTGTGTAGTTCAGTGCTTTTTCCTAGGTAAAGGATCTGAGTACTTCATCTACTACTGCCCACCTATCTATTAAGGCAAACACTTTCTAATGATATGAGTTAATATAGTTGCTGTTTTTTTTTTTAACCAGCAAGGTTGGAACTCTCAACCTAGCTCAAGTTCAATCCTGTCGATGCAAAGTTTTTTGAAGCAGCATTTGTTGAATTAAGGTGTTAAGAGACAATTGCGTAGTTTGTGCTGTTGGCCTGCTAATTAAGCAACTGCAAGTAATGCTCTGATTTGTTAAGACAAATGCATCAGGAGACAAGAAAACACACATGCATTCAGCTTGCATGACTAATGATAGAAACGGTCCAGAAATGGTACTGAAATCGGTCTAGGAACCGATAAGCAGAATCAAGACCAAACTTTGGAACTGGTTCCTGTTGCACAACCTTAGTGGACACACAAACTGACAGCTGCAGACATATCGTATGAGTAGTTGTCCTTAACACTTTCTAGTTCACTCAGAGGACAGGTTACATTCATGACCAGTAGATCAATGTCTGTAATCGGCGTATGTGCACTTCTGCTCTTGTAAAGTCATTGCTGCACAGATCCATGTGAATTCTAACAAACTTGAACAGTTGACGAAAGTTACGTCATGCAGAAAGTGCAACACTGGCCTAACTGGTTCTCTCCTAGTTTCAGGATGGAACCATGAGATGCAGGTCGATCGTACCCATAAAGCCTCAGTGGTGAGTGATCACCTTCAGCTAGCAGTACCTCAGTGAACTCTGCAAATGGATATCAAAGATCAGAACATACTAACCAGGCCTGGGGTCACTTTTACTTACCTTCAGATATTTAAGTATATTTTGCATGAAGAGACTGTCATATCGAAACGTATCTAGAACTGAGAACGAATGCTTTGTCGTCAAGTCAATTTACTGTTTTAGGTTCAAACTGACTGCATCAGAAGTTTTTTTAAAAAAAACGAAAAACACCACAGCTCTGATATGAAGTTTACAACATGTGCAGAACATACAGTAAACTGGTGCCTTGCTTTTGTGGTACATTTTCATCTCCATGTCTATTCGGTTTCCAGAAAAGCGCATTAGGTTCCTCCACTGCTGCACTGTCTTTATGTTCTCTCCTTGAAAATGTACTGACTTGAGGCATTTTACACTTTTGTTTTTTTAAATACAGATCATTTTGCTACTGGGCATAAAATGGGCCTTTGACATGTTAACATTCTGTCTCATTTCTTTTAATTTATTTAAATTATGTGCACATATTTACACACTAGTAATAATCTCAGTTAGATTACGGAAGCCTGTATTGTAATGAAAATGCAAGTGAACTTTTATTCTCATTCATCAATAAAGGAAATTCTATGGAAAGCTGGGTTTGTGCTTGTTCATCATCAGTTGCTAAAACAGGGTTTCTGCAGGTTTCAACAAGTACAATTTAAGACTTTTAGACAATTTCAAGTCAATGCTAGTTCCTAATTAGAGCATTTATTTCAAAAGGTGCATCAGTCAAGCACTAAATGTGCTCTTGTCTGGCCAGATATAGTTAAGCTTGAATTTATTTGATAAAAGTAACATTTACAGAAACAATTTTAAGTTTAGAATTTCTTTGCTGAAAGTTCAGCACACAGCACATCTTGACACATTACCTAGGTGTGTACTGATAAATTCTGATCAAACAGTTTAAGTTAGTGGTTCCTGGTTCAATGTAGGTCATGTAGTTTTGTTACAGTGTCACCAATACAAATGTTTCCCCCAAAACACTTTTAGAAGTGAGACTGAAGTTAATGCAAAAAGCTTTTAAAAATGTTTTTTATGGAATGTCAAAATGTTTCAATGACCTGCAGAAACCCTGTCAGACTTCCCAATAATACCAGGAACCAAGATACTGTTTAAGATCTTTACTTTTATGAACGTACGCTCACAAATAACAGTGGGTAAGGTGCATGAACTTAACAGTAACATTTATCAGAGCTACTGTGAGGGAGCTTATGTCAAGCAAAGTGCAAGGCATGAAGATTTTCAGTCATCAGACAAAGAGTATCTGAAGCTCTAAGGTGCAAACAGCAAACATGCAAGCAGCCAATCTACATCTGGCTAGTGAGCATATCTTGTTTTAAAGCTAGAACATAGAGCATTACTTCAACAAAGACCTGGCAGAGGAACGTCTCTACCATATTACTACGTTTGTTAGCTCTGTCAACGAGCAGCTCAAATTCTAACTTCAACAACACACAGAGAACTGCAAACCTGTTGTGTTGTTCTGCCACAAAGCGAGTTACCATAAAACCTACACATAACAGTGTGTTAACATCACTAACGGCGTAGTGGTTACTTTTTTCCTTCGTCTGCTTTTGCGATGCATTGTGATAATAGACCAGACGCTGACTATGGTGTGCAGAAGGGGCGGGGTACTGGTGTGCCTTCGTCCACGGTGAGCGTTTGGGGCAGCAGCCCAGTACAACGTTCATTTGGCCTTCTGCGCCTTCTGTGCAGATTTGGTGATCTTGCCGCTTGTCGGGGCTTTCTTCTCCACGCCTTTGATCACTCCCACCGCCACCGTCTGACGCATGTCACGGACAGCAAATCGCCCTGAGGAGGGGTCAAAAAAAAGACAAGTTAATGTGAAAGTTACTGTTTGATAGTAATTTGCAAACATCTTGAGTCAAACATCATTCAGACTGCAAGGTTGCTACTGTTCTGTTTGACAGAACTCCTGGTGTTTTGAGGGGCGGAGCAGCTCTGTTTTACTTTATTTTCACTGTTTCTCTAACTGAATGTCATTTATAACATTTACCTAACATCTGTTCAATGTGGAGCCATTAATTCTGATATAATGCTGGACAGCTGCATAATATTTCATTAATATTAGAGTAAACCTGTCACACTGTGTCCACAGCGTTCTGGTCATTCCCATCAACAGAATGTTACTATATAAATGTTAATTTATATACAGTATGCATCAGAAAATAAAGCAATCTTTATTCTGTTCTTGATTTGTTTAGCTTTCTCTCTTTAAAAAACAAAACAAATGAACAAAAACAATCAAAACGTACAGACAAGAATACCTTTCAAGTACCGGACTGATAAGTAGTATCAGTAAAAATAGCAGTACTGTTAAAATCTTAATGATATCAGTGCCCATGTCCAGTTTACAGTAGGAATCATATTTGCACAAACCTAAACCCAACCATTAGTTCCTGTCTAAACATATAAAACAGGCCACAAAGGTAACTATCACATATGACATCCAGTATAATCTCAGTCTGATGTAACTCGTGCCCTGGCTAGTTGTCACTGAGTTACTAACAGAAGACTTCGTCATGGTGCCCCTTTACTAGCTAAACCTCCAAAATGCTCTCTGCTTGCTAACATGGAACTGTCCAGAACAGCTCCTCTGGTTCAACAGTATCAAACAGAAAAGGGTTGCATTTGGAACAACCAGGTACTACAGCTTAATACTTCTGTATTTTCTATAAAAATGGTTTGAATGGGACTCTAAATATTGAATGACTAAGATTGGACGGAGGGCTTAAAAACTCTATTGAGACATCCCTAGTTTACTGTAATAAAGAAAAGAAAGTAGAAAATATTCCAATTTAGAAATCCCAAGTCAGACAGAATTGACCTTTTTTCATACATAATTACTAAAACCAACTGAATACCAAACTAGCTGGGTATTAATTCAACAGCTGATGATGGATCCAATAACAGCTCTAATAGCAAACTTACCCAGTGGCGGGTACTCAGAGAAGCTCTCCACACACATGGGTTTGCCGGGGATCATATCCACAATGGCAGCATCTCCAGACTTCAGGGACTTGGGATTGTCCTCAAGCTTCTTACCAGAGCGACGGTCAATCTTTTCCTTAAGCTCAGCGAATTTGCATGCGATGTGTGCAGTGTGGCAGTCCAGCACAGGGGCGTAGCCACCACTGATCTGACCGGGATGGTTCAGGATAATCACCTGCAGACAGCAGACAGGTAAGGCCAACGACAGCTAATCAGAAGACAACGCATTTCAGATTTTAACAGAATCTCTTTCAAAGTCAGAGGTTGTAGAAATATTCACTACAAATACAGCAATGTAAAAACATTCCATTACAAGTAAAGGTTCTGCTTGAAAAACCTGCTAAACTAAAAGTACATAACGGCAAAACGTAGTTTAAGTATAGAGGAAAATGTCCTGGTTTGTCCAGCTGACTGATATATTATTACATGTGCCATCATTAGACTAATAACAGTGAAATATCAGCAGCAGGTTGTAGCTGCTGCTGATATTTCACTTTCAACTTTGAACTATTTTATATCCAGGTATATAAAGAGAGACAGATGATAAATCTGAGAGCTCGAAACATGAATAATGGGAGAACAAATCTGTTTCCAATTCTTTTCAGCTTGTAACACTTGTTGAAATGAAATCGTGTGAAGTTAAGGGGGAAAAAATCGCTATTTCGTGGAACTTTTAACAATTCATAGACATCTGAAATGTGAACACTGCTGTTTGTAAGAAGCCGCAGCAGTTAGAAACTATTGGTTTTTCTGTAACTGTATTGTATTTAAAAAGCTTGTTATACTGTCCATTGTGTCAAAACTTCATCTTTAAAAAGCTGTCAAATAAATGTAGCAGAGTTAAAAGGACAATATTTCCCACTGAAAAGCAGTGAAATGGAAGCATAAGGTAGCTTGAAATAAAAATGCTCAAGCAGAAGTATCTTAAATTTGTACTGAAGTACAGTAGTTGAGTAAATGTATTTTGTTACTATACATCACTGTTTAAAGCTAACTCTGTAAGCAGACCTGAGAGGTGAAGCTCGCTGCCTCCTGAGGAGGATCGTTCCTGCTGTCTCCGGCCACGTTGCCACGGCGGATATCCTTCACGGACACGTTTTTGACATTGAAGCCCACGTTGTCACCAGGCAGCGCCTCAGTCAGGGCCTCGTGGTGCATCTCCACAGACTTCACCTCAGTGGTCACGTTGACAGGTGCGAAAGTCACCACCATGCCAGGCTTTAGGATTCCTGTCTCTACACGGCCCACAGGAACGGTACCGATGCCTGGAAGATAGGGAGGTTATCAACTTTATTAGTGTGACAAACAGGTGCATGACTTAAAATGACAAGTTAAAGACCCCTCAGGTTTACGATATGATATGATAAGCCTTTATTAATCCCACAGTGGGGAAATGTATTGCTACAGCAAAGGGAATAGGGCAAACATTTAAGGAACATTAGCAGAAAAGTAAAAATGAACAAAAAATATACCTAAGCACTAGTTCAGATTGTCCAAATTCTTCTGGATGTTGAAATAACAACACTACACATATCAGAGATGTTGCACATATTCTTTCATGAGAAGAAATACTGAGAAGTGTTTATTTTGCACAGATTTTTCCACAGTAGAAAAACACTGATATTGCACAGATTCTTGTATATATACAAAAATTCACATATTAAATGCCGCTGCATGCACGTTCTCTGGGCTACCTGATTGATCCTGTCAGTAGAACATTGTTTTTCCTTGTCTCAAAGATTAAGCCATGCAAGTCGAAGCACACACAGCCGGTACAGTGAAAGTGCGAATGGCTCATTCCATCAGTTATGGTTCCTTTGATCTTGAATATTTTGCAAAGGTACAAAATATTCATAACTCCTTTCAATGTATTGATACAGCACCAAAAAAGTATCTTTGTAAGCATAAAAAATACTCTGCTTTAAGTATTAATTTCTACCTGATAATGGCTTCTCCATAAAAAAATACATCTGTGCCTCCTCCCTTATTGCAAAATCCAGAATCTATTAATATATTTTGTATTTCAAAAGTTGGACAAATGATGTCTCCCACATCAGTTAAAAACCATTCTCAGTGTTCCCAGAGTTCAATTTTCCTCATGTCACTTGTGAAAGTTTAAACTTAGATTTCAAGTGAGCACAGAAACACTTTCCACTTTCAGAAGATTAATCTGAAAACTGCCTCCTAGTGTCCAGCACTGAACATAAATCATTCTGTACCATGAGGTTTAAACACCGAGGAGAAGTAACACTGATTAAGCACATTTCTGAATGGAGGGGAACTTTAACTCTCTAAGCCCAAATGTTTCAAAAGTACAATTATTTATGGACCTGACTGTATGTTTTGTTTTTTTTAGTTTTTTTTAGTTTTTTTTTTTTTTTTTTTTTTTTAAAGAAAAAGAAACTAAAATTGATCTATCAGATGCAGAAGCTGGAAAAACAGAAAGAACTGTAAAATTTTAAACTTTCCATGAAAGCATCATGTGACAAAGGCATTCAATCAGGAACCGAAAAATAAACCTGTCATACAGTCAGGTCCATAAATATTTGGACACTGACACAATTTTCAAGTGCAGACTTTAAGCTTTGAGAAAATTTACATCCAAATCAGGTGAAGGGTGTAGGAATTACGACACATTTTTTATGTGCCCTCCACCTTTTTAAGGGATCAAAAGTAATTGGACAACTAACTGCTCAGCTGTTCCATGACCAGGTGTGTTATTCCCTCATTATTTCATTTACAAGGAGCAGATAAAAAGTCTGGAGTTCATTTCAAGTGTGTTATTTGCGTTTGGAATCTGGTGAGGTCAACTCTCAACATGAAGTCCAAATAGCTGTCACTATCAGAGAAGCAAGCCATCAACAGGTTGAACATTAGGTGTGGCCAAATCAACCGTTTGGTATATTCTTAAAAAGAAAGAATAAACCGGTAAGCTCAGCAAGGCCAAAAGACCCAGGAGGCCACGGAAAACAAGTCTGGTGGATGAGAGAATAATCCTTTTCCTGGTCAAGAAAAACCCCTTCACAACAGTTGGCCAGATCAAGAACACTTTCCAGAAGGTAAGTGTATCTGTGTCAAAGTCAACAATTCAGAGAAGACTTCAACAGAGTGAATACAGAGGGTTCACCACAAGGTGTAAACCATTTGTCACCCTCAAAAACAGGAAGGCCAGATTAGAGTTTGCCAAAAAAACACCTAAAAGAGCCTGTGCAGTTCTGGAACAACATCCTCTGGACAGATGATCAAGATCAACTTGTACCAGAACGATGGGAAGAGAAGAGTACGGAGAAAGGAAGGAACTGCTCAAGAGCCAAAGCACACCACCTCATGGGTGAAGCTTGGTGGTGGTAGTATAATGGCGTGGACATGTATGGCTGTCAATGGAACTGGTTCTCTCATTTATTGATGATGTGAGTGCTGACAAAAGCAGCAGGATGAATTCTGAAGTGTTTTGGGCAATATTATGCACAATCACCTGACCTGATAACAATAATAATAAAAGAAATCTAATTAAAAATGTTTCTTTGCTTATGATATTTGGCATTAGAACTGTGTCATGCTTCACAGAATACATTTCTGAGTTCTCTCTACTCCAAGCCATAGTTGTGCTTTTTCCATAGAGGTGCAGGACTTTATACTGCATTGATGAACTGCCTGGGGTTCATAGAGTTAAGCCTCCAAACCCAACATTTAGGACACAATGAACTAACAGGAATTATTTCAAGACCTCATTCAGTTCTGCTGTTTTTGTCACAAGGCGTTCTCATTCCCAAAAATACTTTCAACACCTAATCTGGTAAAAGTAACACTTGATAATGGGGGCAGTTAGATTACACAAGTACAAATCGCACAGCTGTCACACTCAGCCACCGGCGCCAACACCAGTCTCACCTCCAATCTTGTAGACGTCCTGCAGAGGCAGCCGGAGGGGCTTGTCGGTGGGGCGAGTTGGAGGCTGAATGGCATCCAGAGCCTCCAGCAGGGTGATGCCTGAAGCATTTCCATCTTTACGGTTGATCTTCCAGCCCTTGAACCAAGTCATCTTTGGAGGGAGAGAACCTCAGTTTTACCTCTGCATCTCAGGACGGTAAACATATGTCTGGATATGTGATTACTTTAGATTAAATTTTGTGCCCAAAAGCCAAGGAAAACACAATTATGGATTTAAAAAAAAAAAAAAAACATACATATATTTTGTCCATATTTCTTTCAAAGCTTCCAGAAAAAAGTGCTTTAGGTTCCTCCACAGCTGCATGTTCTCTCATTGAAAATCTTTGACTTCTGGCGTAAGTGTGGAAGGAAGTGTGATGGTTTGGGGCTGTTTTGCTGGATCCAGGGTGATTTTTACAGAGTGAGAGCTACCCTGAACCAAAACGGCTACCACAGCATTATGCAGCGCCATGCAGTATCCTCTGGTATGTTCCTAGTTGGTCAGCGGTTCATCCTACAGAAAGATGATGACCCAAAACAGAAGTCCAAGCTATGCCAGAACTGTCTTAGGAAAAGAGAACAAGATGTTAACCTTGAAAAGATAAGATAAGATAGATAACATGGAGTGGCCAGCACAGTCTCCAGACTTTAACCCCATGGAGCTGGTTTGGGATGAGCTGGACAGTTGGGAAGAACTTTCTGAAGAATATTTGACTTCCATTGTGGAAAGAATGCCACAAGTGTGTTCAGCTGTTATATCTGCCAAAGGTGGCTACTTTGATGAGTCAAAAGTTTTGAATACATTTTGGTTTCTAAATTGATTTTTTTATACTTTAATCAAAGTACAATGAGATTCGGATCACAAAAGGTGTAGCAGTTAAGCACTAAATGTGCTGTTGTCGGGCCAGATATAGCTAAACTTGAACTTGTTAGATAAAAGTAACATTTACAGAAACAACTTTAAGTTAATAATTTCTTTGCTGAAAGTTCACCACAAACCACATCCTGACACATTACCTAGGTGTGTGCTGATAAATTCTGATCAGCCAGTTTACGCTAGTGGTTTATGGTTACGTGTAGGCTTTGTAGTTTTGTTACAGTGTCATCAATAAAAATGTTTCCCAAAAACACATTTAAAAGTGTGACTGAAGTTAATGCAAAAAAGCCACATCAAAATCGCGACATTAATGGATTTTAAACATTTCAAGGACCTCCAGAAACCCTGTAAAACTTTGTAGTTCAGGTTCAGACTTGACAATAATTTCAAGTCAATACTAGTTCCTAATTTGAACGTTGTTTTTCAACAATTGCATCAATCTAGCAAAAAATGTGGAAAGCAATTATTAAAATGCAACCCTCACAAAAGATTTCACTTCCAGGGTTATACCATATTTCTCCCATGCAATACTGCAGGCATATCATATTCCAGCGAGGCAAACACAAATCTGTAAACATACATGACACTCTGGTGTCCCAGCACACTCACATTAGGGCTGGGTTCCAACATGTTGTCTCCGTTCCAGCCAGAAATGGGCACAAAGGCCACAGTGTCAGGGTTGTAGCCAATCTTCTTGATGTAGGTGCTGACTTCCTTCACGATCTCCTCGTAGCGCTTCTGGCTGTAGTTGGGCTCAGTGAAATCCATCTTGTTGATGCCCACAATGAGCTGCTTCACTCCCAGGGTGTAGGCGAGCAGGGCGTGTTCACGAGTCTGTCCGTTCTTTGAGATGCCGGCCTCAAACTCACCGACTCCGGCAGCCACAATCAGCACAGCACAGTCGGCCTGAAGAAAGATATGGAAGAAGTTCTTCTATAAGTATTTTTACTCTCTCTTTCACCAATTTTCCACTCTTCTACCTGTTTACTAACTTTACCTGAGAGGTCCCGGTGATCATGTTCTTGATGAAATCCCTGTGTCCTGGAGCATCGATGATGGTGACGTAGTACTTGCTGGTCTCGAACTTCCACAGAGAGATATCAATGGTGATGCCACGCTCACGCTCAGCCTTCAGCTTGTCCAGGACCCAGGCATATTTGAAGGAGCCCTTTCCCATCTAACAGATGTGGAGGAGGAACAAAGGTAAAGTATTGTCACTTTTACATTTGAAAATTTGATGTTCGATAGATGCTTCTGCCCAAAACTGCACACAGTAACCGTTACAATGATGTTTTGTCTGAGTCATCCTCCTGAATCCCTTCTGCAGGATGGAGGTCAATGAAGACATACAAGTCATAAATCTGAGTACTGTAGCTGTGACCTGCATTACATTTACCTCATAGCTGTATGAAAGATTTATTCTGTACTAAATAAAAGGTTTGAAAGTCAGTGTCAATACATTAATTTCCACTCGACTTTTTTTTTTTTTTTAAAATACAATAATTAATTACTTTACCTACAAATAGCCTAAAAAATGTCATCTGCCAATTGTGCTGAGTAAAACTTATCACATTTAGGCATGCAGGTGTAGTCAAGACTGTTCAAGTTGAAATCAATCATCAGAAATGGGAGGAAATGAGATTTAAGAGACTTTGAAAGGGATGCGTGTGTTGCTGATCGACTGGGATTTTCATGCACAATCATCTCGGGTTTACAAAGAAAGAACATTTAGTGAGTAACGTTACTCTGGGTAAAAATACCTTGTTGGCGTCACAGATCAGAGAAGAAAGGTTAGACTGGTTCGAGATAATAAAGAAGCAACAGCAACTCAAAAAACCCTTTCATTATACCCAAGGTATACAGAAGAGTATCTCTGAACACTGAACAACACGTCAAACCTTGAAGCTCATGAGTTACAGCTACAACAATTAGTGGTTGGTGGTGCACTGGTGTGAGAGATATTTTCGTCTCCAACTTTGAGCCCCTTAGTAAGAAATATGCAGCATTTTAACACCATGTCCATTGCTGTATGATCTCAGTGTCCCATTTCTAAATAGCAAGTTTCAGCAGAATTACACACCAAAGCTTAGAATCTCTGACTGGTTTCTTGACTATGACAATAAGTTCACTATTCTTAAATGAACTCATATCTCAATCCAGTTATTTGGGCTGTAAAAGAACAGGAGATGTGCATCAAGAAGCTGCAGCCCACAAATCTGCAGCAGCTGCATAATGCTATCACATGAATGTGGACCAAAACCTCTAAGGAATGTTTAAAGCATTGGTGAATCTATGCAACAAAGAATTGAGGCATATTTAAAGCTAGCAAATGAGTGAATGATTAACTTGTATATATACAGATATACATAGATTTATGTATCTCAAACTTTCCGTGACATTTTTTCCAACTTTTGTGTGCTCAAGGTTTGTTGAAAAAACATTTTTTTCTTCTTTCTTTACTTAAATTTATATTATGCCAAATCACACTATACAGTATCTCATCTTGGGGCACATACATAGTAAAGTCAAGACCTTACAGTATTATTGACAGTCGAATATGCAAATTGTAGCCCCAAAAATTATTTAAAAAGAAGCTAAAACTAGTAAACAATAAGCTTTACAATAAATTCTAAATTGTATTAGACAGAAAAATGGCTCATGTTACTGTGTCCACCACCATGTAAACAGAAAACTGACAAAATACAAACACAGGGTTTCATTACAAATTATAATTTACTATTTACTATAAATTCTTTGATGGACTCATTGATTTGCTCATTAATGTCTCTATGTTATACAGTCACCCTAACTAAACATGAATTAAAGACAGGACTGGTGTATTAATATGTAAGACTGCTGTCATTTGGAGAAAGTAGCTTCTGGCTATAGGTTATAGATAAAGTAACATTTAAATCCAGTGGTTTCCCCAAATGATTTAGCAATAGTGTCAATCCATGAAAAGCTGTAGTGCTAAATGCTTACATTTTTACATTTTAATCACCTAATAGTAGAGTAGAATGACACAAGAGATGTATATTATATTTGTTAGACTAGACACACAGTTAAAAATGGCAGAACTAATCCAAGTAACACAGTAGGGAACTGTTAAAAAGATCTATTTTAAAGTGAGAACAAAATGATTCATACCTCTCCAGCCTCCTTCTCAAACTTCTCAATTGTCCTTTTGTCGATGCCCCCACACTTGTAGATGAGGTGGCCAGTGGTGGTGGACTTGCCGGAGTCGACATGTCCTATTACCACAATGTTAATGTGGAGCTTCTCCTTCCCCATTGCAGCTCACTCTCTGAAACACAGAAAGATGGCAACAAACAACAATTCATATTCCCTCTATATGCTGCACTACCACTGTTACTGTTTATTACTTTATTATATTGTGCCTGCACTGAATCATTTATTGTATATTATTGTGTATATTGTGCTAATTTTACACAGTGGGTGTTCACTGCATTGCAAAATTACATATTAAACTCGACCCATCTCAGGTCTGCAGAGATGCTTGTCTACAGGAGGCACTAAATAAAAGTAACAACTTTGTTGATCCCTCACCATGGGAAATTTTCAAAAATAGCCTGTCATCATGCTCAGTGAAACTTAAGCATAAACATTGGTAAGCAATGCCAACCCAGCAGAATTACGCAACTGATAGTAAAGTCTGGCAGTGATAGCAGTGATAGCCAGTGATACTTCAGCAATACTGAAAAAATTCACTAACTTCTACTTAAAACCTGGTCAGAGGTGCTTTAGATGAGGTGTACACTTTCAAATTCAATCATCTAAGAGGTGGCATCTGTCCTCAAATATTTTTGCAATATTTAGTCTCATACAAACAGACAAATCTGCCGATTTACTAAAGAGACGCCATGGAATGCCGTTTTTTACTTCACTTGTTTATATTGAACGGAGAGAATATCACCCTTTGTTTATATTGATTACACGGGTAGGTTTATCCATCCATTATCTATACACCGCTTATTCCTCACTAGGGTCGCGGGGGGTGCTGGAGCCTATCCCAGCTGACTCGGGCGAAGGCAGGGGACACCCTGGACAGGTCGCCAGTCTGTCGCAGGGCTACATATATAGACAAACAATCACTCTCACATTCACACCTACGGGCAATTTAGAGTAATCAATTAACCTCAGCATATTTTTGGACTGTGGGAGGAAGCCGGAGTACCCGGAGAGAACCCACGCATGCACAGGGAGAACATGCAAACTCCATGCAGAAAGATCCCGGGAAAGCCGGGACGCGAACCAGGGATCTTCTCGCTGCAAGGCGAAAGTGCTAACCACTACGCCACTGTGCAGCCCCCCGGGTAGGTTTAGTTCTTCTATATTTTGTGGGGTTTTTTATCTTATTTTCTCAAGCATGCCTTATGCATTAATCCTGGAATAGTTTGCAAAAAAATCCAAATTAAGCTAACAGATTAGCGAAGAGGTTTTCAAAAGTGGGGAGGAGACGTCCTCAGGGGCACTTAAAACAGTTGGAGAGGAAGTTTATTATTTAGCACTGTTATTAGATTTCAAATCAAAATTGCAATTTCAATCAAACCTATTAACAAACTGTAAAAGCTGCATTTAAGAATATACAAAGTGTGGCTACTAAATAAGACCAATGCTCTAAATCAATTTCATTTAACTGAAGTAGATTGTAACTTTGCTTAAGCTTGTCCATTGATTGATGTATATAACCGGGTTCAGAAATGCACACTGTGGGTCTAGCATACGCCTGTCTGATTATGTATTTGCCACACATTAGAATTTTGCAGCACATTTGACCCATGGTTTAAATATAGCATTAAATTCACACTGTCCTCTTTGTGACAGTCATGCCTTTGAGGCATCTCATGTAGTAATGCTTTAATATCTAACTTTGGCTAATTGATAGATCTTGTCAACTGTTTTAAAGAAGGGCTTTTTGAAGTTGGCAGACATTTTGGGGGACAGAATCACGTTGTTTGATATCCAGAGCTGTCTGAAGCAATTCTTCAACAACAAATGCTGGGTTTGTGGACATACAAGTGTGTGGCGGCAGGTCGGACAAAAATGCCAACATCAAGCAGTCAACATCCTGTTCTTGTCTTCCTGTTATAATTTGTGCCATCATGTCAATGGAAATAAAGCTGCATTTTAAGGTGTACAACTAGATCTAGTCTTATACTGTGTGCAAATTATTTTCTGACTTAGAGAAAAAAAAATACATTTAATTATATGCATGCAATCACTTTAAATCCCTGTGCCTTGAAATGTGTAAATACTGTAGAGTGACTTTTAATACATTAAGGATTTCTATAGATTTTAAAATTAGAAGTGGCTTTTTTATAGTATTGTACAGCAAATTTTTTCAGAGTATATACTAACCTTTAACGTTAATATTACTAACCTGCTTGTTTCTGTCTTTTATTTTTGTTGTATCTAAGCTGCTGTTCTTACATGGTGCAACTTCATTTTATTTTTTTGTGATGGCTTTGTCCTCTTCTGGTGCTTGCTGCTAATCCAAAGAGCTGCTAAACTGCCTTTCCATATTGTTAAACAATGACCATACCTATTACAATAATTTTAGCTAAGCATTTATGCATTTATTCCAGGACAATCTACAATAATTTACAATAACATCCATTGCAGTACATTCTCGCATCAATCAACCTTTGCTGATACTAAATTTATAACTGTGCTAACTTTAGCTTATATGCCTGCACTACACCCTGCACTTGCGCCATATTTCAACCAGCTAGTTAGCCATATTTGTACTGTTTGGCGCCAACAGCTACATTTGTCGGTCAAGTGAAAACTTGCTATCGCAGTCAATTTAGTAATTACAAGTATGTTACGAAAAAAATAAGAAAGTTAAAGTGACTTAGCTTGTGGGACTTTCAACCGCTTCATAGCGGGTAACTTCAACAGGTGCGAAGCTAACGTTTAGCTAACTTATTCAGACACTTTCTTCTCGTGTTGTTACGCTCTATTATTAACACTTTAAGAACAAAACACATATTGTAATTTATAATTCTGAATGCAAAACCACAGCATAGCATAATATATCGAGTCTAAATATTAACTTACCGTTGTACTGCCCTGTCGTTACAGATAAAAAGCTAGGCAGCTACGCAAGGAGCGAACGGTCCAACACCGCAATATTGCCTCAGTCACACGCATGCGCAGAGGCGGTTGAGTAAAGTTTTTTTTTTTTTGATGCATCACAGTGTGTGTTATTGGGGCTTATTTTAGTCTCCAGTGGGAAATATGGAGCAAATTAAACATTCAGTACTGCTACTGCTCTGTTAATCTTAAAACATAATAAAAGAAAAACATGCACATGACACAAAATGAACCAAATCCACACAAAATCTCCTTATCTGGATCCTTCTGGCGTGTAGTAAAAATGTCATTACAGGACGTTAAAGTGAGACAATACCGCAATAAGAATGAAACTGCAGAGCTCAGGGCGTTTTTAGAAAAGCCTGCATGTGTCAGCTTCCACCTCTCATACTACTGCGTGGCTCTGTTTATTCTCAGCAGCATGACGAACGACACAGAAGGCGGTCGGGAGGGACATTTCTGCGCCCAAACTGCGCCATACAGGCCTACACAGCCAGCCAGGCACCCCTCAACGCCCCGGTGCACTTTTTGGCACCGCTCACTTTCATCAAATTACACCAAAACAACACAGCAGCGTCCAACTGTCAGCTCAGTACATGATGCATTTTACATAACAGCTCTGACACGAGTCCCTGAAGGCAGCAGCAGCTCCGTGTTTGGCAAAAGATGCTGATGAAATGTTTGCGTCGCGCAGGGAAACATACCTTCTGTTCCAAGGTGCGTTCACTGATCCTCTGCGATGCAACTGGAGATGCTGCACACAAGGCACCGCTGTGTCAACTGGCGTCAAACGCGTCCTGTGTAGAAGTTAAGGAGTGCAACCGCTTGGTGGCGCTCTCCTGCAACAGAGACGTGAAGCAATGCTGCACAGCTTGGTCCAAAAAGAACAGGGCTGCTTTTATTGCGTGGTCACAGATAGAATGCATTTCACACAGATGTGTCACATTCACAGTTATAAAACACAACAAATAAAACTGCATTGGTAGGAGTCTGTATTATCCAACTTTCACGTGATGCACACAGTGACCTTGACATGAGGTAAAAAAAAAAAAAAAAAAAAATCGAAATACGTTAAAAAAAAACAACAACAACAAATACACAAGAAATAATATAAACATCTTGTAAAAACTATTTTACAAAATAGTCCACAAAGTCAAATGAACGAGGCACTGAAATATACAGACACTCTAAATAGGTGTCTAAGCAAAGGCATAGCTTTTAAACAACATTCTGAACATCTGAACAGGCGTCACATTAAAATAGATCATTTCTCTTATATCACACAAGAGGACAGAAGAGTGAAAATGTGTGGAGACTCAACAGTTGATCTGCACAAACACACATATTTGAAAGCAACGTAAAAAATGTATATGAGTCTTTATAATCCGAATTTCCAGCTGGTGCACGAATTTTGTCTTTTTCTTTATATGTATACAAAAATATGACACAGGGTTGCCGAGTAGGCAACACAGTTACTGTACAGAAAATTCACTTGTAGAAGCTGTCTAGTAAGTTTACTTGTTCCAATGAATATTATTGTTAGTAACTGTCAGAATGGAGTAAATATAACAGAATCTAATGGTACATGGATTTAAGTCTATGAATAATTCAAATGGAGAACTGCAAAAATACACTGAACAATAATGCAAATGTAACATGTAAATTATATTTTTCTCTGACTTGAATAAAAATGCATAAATCAAATTTGTCATGTTTTGTTATTCTCATTTCCAATATACTTGTTTCTTTCATGACGTCTATTCTATTTAAAGGTTCTAGGTGTTGGAACAACAAATATTTCTTTCCCTGTGATACATGAACTCATGGCCAAAATATTTAGACATTTTTTTGACACAACTTCATTCAATAAAAAAGACCCTTTGATGTCAAAGTGAAAACAGAATTCTACAAATAACTTAAATAAGGTAAACCTTACCAAAAAGCTGAAATAAATTGATGATGATTAAATGTTGAAAAGCAATAAAAGGGAAAATTTAACTCAAAGAATGGACAGTTCTAAATAAATATCACATGCTATGTTTATATTTTTGGCCACTTTAAATAACATTTCCATATTAAACTGATGCAGAAAAGGCACAAATTGGTTTCATAAAAATATACCAGAATGCAGCAAAGTAAACTATTAAAGTCAGATTACTAACTTAACACACATATGGCAGAATAAAGTTAGACATTATGAAGGACACTACATTGTAGAGCTACATTTAGGTCATTATAAACTAGAATAGGACCATTTTGCTGGACAAAACTTCTAAATGTGTAACTTTGGCACACCTTAATAAGTTTTTAGTGGTTCAGTCGATGATGAATTTGAAAAATGTGAGCCAGTTTGAACAGTTTGTGTCCTTTTGTCTGTGTTCTTCAATCTGCTGAGACACTGAAAGAAAAGAAAGCAAAAACAAAAGACATTAAGAAGGGAACTGTTAATTTGCAGTCACAACTGACCAAACAGATACAGTGTCCTCTAAAAGAATTTAAACAGTGCAATGACACGTCAAACTGCTGTTAATAGATTTTTGGATACACAGAAAGTTGGAGTTAGAAAACGTAAACGTTTCACACCTGCATATTCTCTCAGCTTTCAAGGGAAAGATAATGAGTTCAGAGTGAGCTGAAGCTTCAGTTGTGAGAATGATAGGAAATAACAGGCTTGCTTCTAACTTTGCAGTCGAGGTGTGGGAAATATTCCTTCCCTAGACTTCTAATCAGAAGTCTAAAACGTATTGTACTGTCTTACCTGAAAGACATTTGCTGAGTTGTATTGTTTGTTGACAGATTTCCACCTCCTGAGAAATGTCTTTTAGGTTCTCCTCGTTCTCTCAGACCAGACAGCATGTTTTTGAAAGGATATTTGCTGACTGGAATCTTGCGTTCTTTATTTAGTAAATCCTGTTTTTATGACGGAGCTGCATTTCTTTAGTATTCGTATTTTCTACTTTGACTACATCTGGTCCAGTTTCTCTAAAGTATTTTAGTATTTTTCTGAAATTTGTACAAAACATAGCAGAATCTGACAGCTCCTCAAAATTTCTTTTCTGATTTTGTAAAAACATGACAGATTTTTTTGACCTGGTCTTTGAGTAGGAAAAATATGACTTTCACTCTACTGTTAAAATACTTTTAAAAGTCACACTGATGACTGGACAGAATGCGGCGTTCTCTGATTGAAAACACATTCAGTACTCACTCTAATATGCGCAGCGAGTATTTTTTGGACTTCGTTAGCTCCACAAGCACTTCGAAATCAGGGTCTTCCAGTTTGTTGCCCATCAGATGCAGCTCTTTCAGATGGCAGGGGTTCGACTTCAGGGCAGTGGTCAGAAACTGAACGCTCTTAGAGGTCAAGCCACAGGTCCTCAGTCTGCAGAGAAACACAAAATAAGCACTTCAGAGCTCACTTTATCCTGAAAAATATTATAACTGGACAGTTGTGAGTACAGTATTCACCCGCTAATAAGAGAGCTGAAGCAGAGGTGGCGTTTTAGTGCTGTGGTTTTTTTTTTGTGAGGAAGAGAATGCAGAGATTACGGAGCTGAATTTCTTGGTAGAGAGGTGGAGCATGGGAAAAAAAAAGAGCCCATTATATATTAATACGGATCCAGATTAGGGATCGACCAATATGCTTTGTTTTTCTTTATTAAAGCCAATGCTAATTAGGATATTCAAGAAAGGCTGACAACCTTTTTATTTTTTTTAATATACATTCAAAGCAATGTTTTAACAGCATGTGATAGTAGAGAACCTGTCATTAATAACTAGGCTTCTTCATTAATAAGAGTGTCTATAACTGAATATATAAAATAGAAATGGGAGGGATGAAAATATGACTCTCTCCTCTGTATATGTGGGATCGATTGAGATTGATCAGTTTCTCTCCTGCAGTTCTTGTGTTTTCGTAATATTTCAGTTTCAATTTTATTGCCCACTAAGGTCCAGATCTTAAAGCAATATTTATTATTAATTAATTAATAATTGTTTTCCAGACTCTGTTTCACTGTAATCTGTGGCTGCCTTCTGACTTAGCTGCTAGCCGTTACCACAGCTTTAGCCACTGTGAGAGTAGCTCATTTCCTGCTTTTTGGCGACAGATTGTGTTTCTTGTTCAGATTCTGCTTGAAAGACAGTTCTGAGGTCACAGAGTGAAGACAGAGAGAGAGAGAGGAGGCTGCATCAGACTTGCACTAGCATATGTAATTAACCAATAATCAGGCATAAAAATAATGATACCAATGATCAGAAAAATGGCAAATATCAGCCGAAATAATCGGCCGATCTCAAATTCAGATAGGACATTGGCAGCGGACTGCTCCCTCTCCCTCTGGCCTTCTACTTTGGTTACTGTATAATCAACCTGAGTTTAAGTAGTGACACATTAAGATATACATTTTCAATCTTTCATACATAAACTGTTCTATGGAGCTTGGTAACAGTCCTCATTTTTTTGTATTGTCTTTAGCCAGATCATTCTGTAGTACATAATGGTTTAGCTGCATCTCATTATCATTCTGCTGTAGGGGAAAGAAACGTTGTGGCTTGTTTGTATTCCTTTAAATCACTCACAGTATCATGGGCTAAACAAAGTGCTTGGCTTTGGTGTTTAGTCAAAATAAGACCAAGTCCGAGGAATAGTAATAAGTGCACTTCAATGCCTATGCATTAGCACACATAATTACTGCCTCTTCGTTGTATGTCTCTGCCAACCAGTCAAGTTGAAGTTGCATCCATGTTTGTCCAGACCTGACCACTGACATTTTGGAAATAAAATGTCATTCAATTCAATTTTATTTATATAGCACCAATTACAGGTCAAATTGTCCCAAGACGCTTTACAGAACTCACATGCCTAAACCTCCGGAGCAAGCCCTAAGGAGACAGTGGCAAGAAAAACTCCCTTTTCACGTCATTAACAAATTAATTCTTGACTTATGGCACAAAAAATGTACTTTATGAAGTCACAGTAGTGTGGCTAAGTGGATGTACGCTCTGGAAATCATTTACCCTTCTGTGTGTTACCATTTTAAAAATTTACTTCAACTTACGACAGTTTCGTCAGTTTGCACATAGACTTTCTGAGTCCTGCGCAGAGCTTCTTCATTCCCTTATCACGAAGGTCGTTGCTGGACAGGTCCAGGTCGCTGATGACACTCTTGATTGACGCAAATCCTGATGCAAGTTCTGAACAGCAGTCATCAGTCAGGCCGCAATGACTCAGGCTGAAAAGAGACAAAAATCACCAAACCATTCTTCCAACCAAACTGTAATGAAGGAGTCTGCTCAAAATAATTACTCACTTGAGAGTTTTGAGGTGGCTGTAAGGGTTCTTCAGGCCAAGTGACATTTCTTTGACTCCTCCGTCTCTAAGGAGGTTCATGCTGATGTCGAGCTCTCTCAGCTCAACCGCATACCAGTTCGTTTCTCCAATCCAGCCGTTGTAGAGCTGCGACACTGTGCACAGGACTTTGGCCAGGAAAACGCAACCCTTCTCAGTGATTCCACATCTTGAAACACTGAAAGTTAACAAAAGAAAATGTGGAATCATTACTTCAGGCAGACTGAGGGATGGATATGATGTATTCTAAATGCACAACATACAAAAAAAATTGTACAAAGCAGTCCAAAAAGGTGTAATGCGAAAATAGAATGAATAATAATGGGCATCCAGGAGTGAGCGAGTGAGTGAGTCAAACCCTCCAGCAAGTTTTGGGGTTCAGAGGGTTCAACACGTTTGCTTTCAATTAGTGTGTAATCAAAGCATCCTTACTTGAGTTTTTCCAGTCTACTCCATGCGTACATGCCTTCACAGATGGCTCTAAATCCTGCATCTTTCAATTTGTTGTTGCTCAGGTTGAGCTCCACCAGAGTGCTGGTTTCAGACTTCAGAGCTTCCCCAATAGGTCCACAGCTCAGTGCCGTGAGACCACAGTGGTACATCCTGCCGATGAGATACGAAGAGAGCAAAACGTCACTGGATAACTGGCATTGATAAGCACGGCCGAAGTCGTTTTTACATAAAGCGACACTCACTCCAGCTTTGTTAGCCGTGATATGTCGAATTTTGTAAAGAGCTCGTTGGCGCCATTGTCTCCGATCATATTGCTGCTGAGGTCCAACACTTTGAGATGTCTAGAGTTCTCCTGCAGAGCTGCAGCCAGATCCCAGCAGCCCTGTTTCTCAATGTTGCACTGCGATAGTCTAGGGAATTAAAAAAACAAGATTTTCATAATAAAAATCACATTTCACCAGTGAAGAACTGTGCTATCTGTGTAATTTTAATATTAATTTATGTGCAAACAAACACGCTGGTAAAAATCAGTCGCTTCAGAAAGTACTCACTTTTTGCACATTTTATTGTGTCGCAGATTTAATTGTAAATAGATAAAAACCCAGCATTTTTTGACAGGAGTCTACACTCAATGCTGCATACTGAGAAATGGAAAATAAACATTTAGAAGTTTTTGAAACAGTTTTACAATTCACAAACAGAAACCTCTGATTTATAAAAGTATTCAGTCATCTAAGCATGTTTGCTGCAATTATTTCTGTAGCAAAATGAACAAATTGGACAGTTTAGAAAGACACACGCTTGTGCATATACAGCCCGAGAGAAAAAAAAACAAGTTGAATTTGTCAGATTTTACATTGAACAAACTTTGAATCAATTATTGATATCAATTAAATCTGGCAAATAATTTTCTTAGACACATAAAATAAAGTGATTTCAATTAAATGTCACAATATTAAGCTTAGATTTGGTTAAGTTTCCCAACAAAAGCAAAATTTAAGTCGAAAATCTGATGACTCTCTAGGACAGTCTCTTACTCTAACAAATGGTATCATTTTGGGATTTTTTTTTTTTTAAAGATAACATGCTGTCAAATTCTCTAGCAGGTTTTGGGGTTCAGACAGTTAAAGGACTCTAAGAGCAGGATTAAAAACAAAGTACAACGAATTGAGACTGGGACCAAAAGCCACATTTCAACTCCACAAACTGCCAAGACAAGTTTCTGACTATTCCTCAGGAGCCCTGCAAAAGCCCAGACATGAATTTAACAGAACATATATGGAGAAACCAGAGGAATGAAGCCCATCGACGCTTCCCATCTAATCTGATGGAGGAATGAGATGAACTGTCCAGGTCTGCAACATTTCTATACTTACACAAAAAGTTGTGCTTCTGCCAAAGGAGCTTCAACAAAGTCATTTTCTGTTTTTGATAGAAAAATAAATTTGCAAAAAAAACAAAAAACAAACAAAACATATTTTTACTTTGTCATGATGGATTATTGATTACAGCGTAGTGTGGACGTATTTAACGCCAAACGCAAGCCCTACCTTTTAAGTGACTTAAGCTGACTTCTGTTTTGTAACTATATTTTATTTCAGCTATATTTTGTTTTCATTTGTTTCATCTGGTGCTTCCTTGTTGCATGTGTTATTTAAGGAGTGTAGTCAGTCTCTGAATGCCTGGGTTTTTGGGTATGTTTTGGGTATTTATAAAATGATGCTGTGGGTTGGAGGTATGCTTTGTATTGCTTTATTGCATTTTCATTCCTTTCATCTGTAAAGCCCTTTGTGTAAAAGTCTGATTGAAAATGAGCAACTGTGCTAAAAGTAAAGGAACACTCTCTAGAGCATATGTAAGTTTACTTCCCAACACTTACTTCAGCATTTTTAACGGAGCTCCTTTCAAACCTTCAGAAAGTTGAAACAGTCCCTCGTCTCCTATTTCATTTCTGCTAAGATCCAACTCCTGCAGCGTCTCGGTCACTAGCAGGCCATTGGCCAGGTCTTCGCAGGAACGGGAGGTCACTCCGCAGCCTTGCAGCCTGAGTGATTTCAGCCTGCAATTTATATCGACCAGCCCGTCCACAAGAAGCCCGACTCCGTAGTCACTGATGTTGTTGTATCCCAGGTCCAGCTCTCTCAGGTGGGACTCCTTTGTGCTCAGGACTGCTGTCAAGGCTGGACAGGATTTATCTGTCAGGTTAGAGAATCGCAGCCTGCAAGGAGATGGGAGTCACTGACAAATTCGACACACATCTGGGGAAACAGCTGACAATATTCTATATATTATTATGACAAGTATTATTCAGCTAATGTTCTGTGCCATACATCCTCACAAATAATGAACAACACACACTATAAATATAGCAACTTGATGTACTAAGAAGAGGTATATTGAGCTTAAAGTCATAGTTTTCAGTTTCATAATGATGGCTTTCTTTTACTCTGTTAGATTAGATTTGTAGTTGATGCCGCAGGAGGTGTTGTTAGATTTTGGGATTTAAATTGGCTTTAAGAAATGTCTCGCTTTAATGTTACTTATTCCACTATACATCACAAGTACAAGTATTTGCTCAACACTGACAATTTCCTTAACAGGTAAGACACTTAGTTAATCTACTGATAATGTGCTGATTTTGTAGGAATGATTTCAGGTGAGCAAGATTTTTTTTTTTGGTTCTCTACAGGCTGCAGTACTGCATAACACAAAAGATGCCAGAAAGAACATGTTTTGTGATAAGGGTAAGGTGGTATTTTAAAGCACATTAGAATGTCCAAATAATCACGGTATGTACAATATAACTGTAACTTACATGGCTTTCTTTGACTTCAAAATAGTCGGTAGCAGCCTGAAGAGGTACTCATCACATCTCTCTGACACAGGCATCTCAAAACATTCTTCTATCTTGTCCCAGTTTCTGAGCCTTTCTTTCACAATTTCCCAGTGCATCGGCTGGAACCCGCTGATTGGAGAGGAAGCGTGCTTCATATAGCTGTTCACCTCATCCACTAAAGCCTGGCTGTCGTACTCCCTCAAAGAGGGAAACAAAGGGTCGAACTTGTCATAAAAAATGTTTTCCAGCATGACCTTCTTGGTGTGGACAAAGAGCAAATCATTGGGCTCCAACAGGCGACGTTCCTTGATGAGGCCAAAGATGAAACGGAGGAAGATATCCCATTTTCCCTGTGTGTGCGCCACAGCTGCATCCACCAGACTCTGGCAGCTATCGGAGAGTGAAGAAGTCTCCGATGCTTCAATCTCATCCAGTTTAGCCGACGCAGCCAAAAACTCCTGAACACTCACGTGACTGAAACGAAACACTGTGGTGTTGTGCAGCCCCGTTTCCTCTCTCAACAGAAGTGGGCACTTTTTGGAGAAAGTTGACGCCTCTTCAACGGTGATGCCCAGCTCTAAAAGGTTCTCCTCATACATAACACTGCCCTCTCCCATCCGAAGCAGCGCTAGCCTTTTCAGTTTGTTGACAACATCCGGTGTTTCAACTAGATTGTAAGCCAGAGTGTAAATCTGAGTCAGAGTCAAAGGTTTTATTTGATATCGGTTACCTGTTTCAAAAGGACTCTCCAGAACATGTGCCATAATGGTGCAGATTGAAGGTATTTGACAGAGGAAGTTCAGGCTCCTTGATATTTTCACACAGTTGATTGCTTTATAGGCCAGTTCTTCATCATCAATAACCATCCTGAAGTACTGTTCCTTCTGTTCATCGTTGAAACCCAGCAGTTCAGTCTCTTTAAGCATAAGGGTCCTGGGGATTTGCCTCATAGCTGAAAATCTGGACGTTACCCATATATGAGCATTGGGAAGCAAACTTCCCGCAATCAGACTGGTCACAAGATTATCTACTGTGGATGCTTCAGAAACATCACTAACAGATGGACAAGAGAAGTCTAGCATGAGATTAAACTCATCCAGTCCGTCGAAGAAGAACCACACGGCGTCGCTGTTTAGGCTGGTCGCATTGAGCCCCTTCAGTTCTGGGTAAAACATCTGGAGAAGTTCGATCAGGCTCAGTTTGTGTTTTATAATCAAATTTAATTCCCAGAAGTTGAGAGGAAACAGGAACTGAATGTCATGGTACCCCTTGTCCTCGGCCCAGGCGAGAGCGCAACTCTGCATTACTGTGGTTTTTCCAACTCCACTCACTCCTAAAGTGAGGATGGTTCTTCTGCTGCTGAAATGTCCGTATTCGCATGATAAGACTTGGGTGAGTGGCATACATGTAGGAATAACATCTACAGGAAGGTGAGAAGTATCAACATGTCTGAGTTCGTGATCATTAAAATTATATGATGTGAAGTATGCGCTGAGGTTCCAAAATCTTGAGGGGAGCAATGGTTTCTTGGAAAATGCTTCTTTCAGTGTCTGGTATTTGTTCTTCAGCATGGTTTTCAAGCAGCTTTGGAGATCCATCACAGACGCTTCTGAAAACAGGGGACAATAGGAAAAACAATATCTATATATAACCCAGTGCTCAGCTGTGATAGTTGTCTTGGCTGTAAGTGAAAGCAAGAACTCAGTAAGCTTCTATAAAGTCTAGAATAAAGAACATTTCAAAAGGAAAAAGCACAGCCTTGCATACAACATAAGCCTTTTAACAGTCACAGAGGAATGCTAAACTGACACAAAAAATGAAAATATGCTTTAGAGCTTAGCATCCTCTTTAAAATACAACTTTATTGACTATTGGTACATCACATTTAATAAGAATAGTCAAATTAATAATAAAAACATGAATATGTTGACATTTTCCCTGAATATGCTTACAATATAGTACATGGAAGTGATTAAATATGTGATGCATAAATTCAATAAATTTGTAAAATATAGACTAATGCATTTCCTATTAAGACAGACCAACATTTGAAGCAACGACTCTGAAAAGTTCTGTTTTTGCTTTACAGCACTGAACCTGCATGGGGGAAATGATAAATTACAGAAAAGTTGCACATTAACTTGTTTTTTCTTACCAAATGAAAAATTATTCATTTAAGGGGATATTATATTATTCCATTAAGCTGCACCAGCAGGGACAATATGTGCATAATATATCTGATAAACACAAAAACCTAATTTTCCTTGATAACTAGTGGTTTGCCATGCATGCACAACAGTAGATAACAGACAGTATGGACAATGTTTTCATAAGAATTAACTACTTATACTCAGTGACGAACAAATTCTGTACACAAATTTTAAACTGTTGATTTATTTCTTATCTGTAAAATATGTATGATTAAACTGTGCTTTTCTCTAACATAACTGCCGTTCTAATGAAATCCCACTAAAACCTGAAGCACAAGCAATGTTAGCTGGTTCCCAACAGATTGAAAAAAAAATAAAGTTAATTTCTGTTTCCTCAGAAATACTGACCAGGCTTAAGTCAGCTGCTGATTCAACAGTTAAGGGAAAAGTTAAGGGAGAAGTTAAGGGAAATTTATTTTCAATTTTCCTTTTTTTCCCCACACAATTTAATGGTGCAAAACCATGTTAGACACGTTAAGTAAAGCTTTATTGGTCCTTGAAATCCACCTTCAAATAGGTGAAACCTTTATTCTGTTTGTGAAAATGCAAAAAGGAGAGATTTCAGTGTGTTGTTTTTTTTAAACACAGACAACATTAGACCAGGTCCAGATATTGAAAAAAAAAAAAACAAAAAACTAAATAAATGAAATATAAACTGGTTGAATCTTGACTACCCTGTCCTAAAGAGACGCCAGAGTCTAGAAAACAAACCGAACAAACTCAAAGTTACACAAGTCAGAAACAATGTTTTAAAGAATCTTTAGCCTCTTTGGGACAATTTAGTCCACACTTGTCCTGTCTGTATGTAGTGGTTTTAGACTGGGATCAGAACTAATGTGGTCTACATGCCAAAAACACAAACAAACAAACACAGAACTGTCCTTTTTGCATTTTCACAAACCAAAAAATGTGTTCCAAAGACTCTAAATCCTATCAAGAACAATCAAGTACATATTTCACCAGTCTACATATAGTGGGTTTTAGATTTGGACCTGTTTAATTTGGTGTACATGCAAAAAAAAGCAAACAAAAAGGCAGAAATCTTCCTTTTTGCATTTTAAATAGAATAAAGGTTTCATAAACTATAGACGGTGTTTTCTAGAGCCCTTACTTTCTGTAGGACACCTAGGTTAGATTAACCCAGTTTGTATGAAGTGGTTTTAGATCTTGTTTTGGTCTAATGCAGTCATGCAACAAAGCTGTTAGATATCACTTTTATTACATCTTTACTGATAGAATAAAGGTTTCTGGAGTCAGAAACAATGTTCTAAAATGTCTTTAACTTCTCTGGGACAATGTAGGCCACATTTGACTGGTATATATGTAGTAGTTTTAGATGTGGATCTTGTTCAAGGCAGTCTGCATGTGAAAGGCAATCAAATCTCTCTTTCTTTTTTTTTTTTTTTTAACATTTTCACAAATTCAAGAAACATTCAACCATTCACATACTGTGTATTATAGACTCTTCAGTCTCTGCAGAACAAATTGCTTCAGATTGTACTGGTGGTAATACAGTGGTTTTAGATTTGGACCTGATCTAGTGTGGTTCAAATGCAAAAAAAAAGGTGTTTAATATCGCTTTTTTCCATTTTTTCAAACAAAACAAAACCTCCACAAACCAGAAATTTTGTTTCAAAGACTCGTAACCCTTTCAAGGACAATATAGTCCTCAATATAGTCTGTATACAGTGGTTTGAATTCTAGACCTGTTTTGTGGTCTACGTGCAAATAATAATAATAATAAAAATGCTTCCGTTCTTTGCACATTTGACCAGTCTATATGTATCATGACTTTAGATCTGTATCTGGCCTGAAGTGGTTCAGATGCAAAAAACGCTGTGAAGTCAGTGTTGCCAAGTCCTCTTATTATAAGCAACTTTGGGCTTGTTTTTTTCACTTGCAAATCTCATCAGTCATGGGTTGCAGGTTTTTGGGCTTGTTTTCTAAAGTGTAGTTGCTTATTTACTGTTGCTTCTGCATAATGCGCAGGTCTTATTTTAATCAGAGTTTTAAAATGTAAGTTACTCAAACTTTTTATGTTGACTGCATTTACTGTCAACTTACTGCAAACAAAAGTAAATGTACATAATTATACTGTTATCAAGAGGCCTTTTATTCACAGAATGTGGCTGTTCAGCTGTTGGGCTTGTTTGCATAGAGCTGCTTCTTTCTATCGCGAGATTTGGCAACATGGAGTGAAACGTCGATATACTGGCTGTTCAGATAAAATAACGGTTTTACAGATTTGAAAGTGGATTTCAGACAGTATTAAGGCTTTAACCTACCTGTCTGACAAGGTTGTATATCATTAAAACGTGGGAAGAAATCGGAGAATCGGTCGCTACGAACCTTCAGTGAACTTTTCCCTCAACAACCGAAAAACTAGCTTCAGTGCTGTTAGCTAAACAAGCTATTGAGAGTCGAGCAGAAACGTTGGAACATCAAAATAGCTTAGCTTGATGCTAACACGCTTTATCCGGCTAAACAGGCAGGTTTTGGGGTTGATGCTGCAGCTGCTGCAGGCACTAACGTGCATATTTCTTTCTTTATTAATACACGAATAACTTCTTGGGACAAACTTACCAAAAAACAACCGAGCCTTCCCGGAAAGACACGGTGAGGAAACGGTTCCCGGAAGCTTTGCTAGCTGTACACGAAACAAACATGGAGGAAAACCGTAAGCGCGATTTAACTTTCAGGAAAGTAAAGCGTCGTCAGAAGTGCAGCCATGCCTCGGAATATTTAAGGAGGAAGTATGCATATGGCAGCTTCTGCTGTGGCGGATGGTGGGCGTGTGTTTCTACCAGACTTCCTCCTGTCGACCCCCGAGCAGTTCCACCCAGCAGGGCGACCCCTGGAGGGCCTCCTCGGGGCCCTGAACATCCCGAGTGGCCCAGAACAGCATAAATAAACTCCAGGAATTCTGTTGTGCTGCTGTATTATAGTTGTTAGGTGAAAACTGTGTTGAGATGATTTTTTTTTTTTTAAATCACACACTGATATATTTTGGTTTCTTATTTTAAGATAAGATAAAACTTGAAGGAAATTTGTGTGCCAGATATTGAAAAAAAAGACAATAACAACTGAAATGGAAAATTGCTAAACAATACAGTCCATCCCTCATAATAAGAGGGTTTTGCAGATGTAAGTGAAACAGCTTTAATGTTTTATCTATACTGCACAAAGATGTAACTTTTCTACATGCTTAGTTTCAGGGGAGTGATTCAGGATCAGGAATGAATAGTTTTGAGGAGATAGGGACGATATCTCACAACCACAGCTCACAGAAGTTTGTGCTCATGCGTACCTGCTAGTCCTGAACCCACCCTCCTTTGATCCTCCCTTATTCCTTTAAAGATTCTGTGCATTTTCTTATTTTTGTCACTTGCCTTCCCCAGACCTCGATACTCTGTTGAACTGCTTGACTTTTCTTGCAAGAAATCAACCATAAATGGACAAACTGTTGTTGAAGACAATCTTTATTATTTCAGAAGTTAGTGCTCCACTGGACCAAGGCATATTAAATTTCCAACACACAACAAATCAAAACTAAATGACATAAAATAAGAACTTCAGTGTCTACAAAGTAGAAAAGCAATAAAATATAAGTACGATACATTACTGAAATTGAATAAGTAAGCTAAATAGAACAGCTAAAAGTAATCCTGGCAATTATACTGAGGTTATAGGTAATATCACACATGATAATGAAATATTGCACTTGAAAAATGAAATGAAAATGAAATATTGCCGATGTTGTACATGATAATGAAATATTACATCTGAAAATCAGATGATAATGAAATATGAAATAACGTCACCAATGTTGTACATGATAATGAAATATTAGACATGAAACTGAAATATTGCACCCATACACTGTATGATGTACGTATTAAATATGAAATATTGCGCATTGCATACACTACCAGTCAAAAATTTTAGAACACCCCAGTTTTTCCATTTTTTAAATTGGAAATTATGTGCGTTAATGTCTCATTGTACTCTGAAATGAAAGCACAGAACTAACAAAAAATTAAGTTAAAGAAAATCAACTCAGAAACCAAAGTGTATTCTAAGCTTTTGACTCATCAAAGTGGCCACCTTTGGCTGCTATAACAGCTAAGTACAGTCCTGGGATTCTTTCTACAATGGAAATCAAATATTCTTCAGAAAATTCTTCCCAACTCTGTTTCAGAAGTTCTCATAAATGTGTGGTTCTTGTAGGTTACTTTACTTTCACACTTCTGTCCGGTTCATCCCAAACCACCCCACGGGGTTTAAGTCTGGAGACTGTGCCGCCACTACATGTTTTCAATCTTACCATCTTGTATTTTTTTTCTACAGCAGTTCTGGCATAGCTTGGACTTGTGTTTTGGGTAGCACCAACTTTCAAGGCTTGATCAACCTCAAAGAGTTTTAAGTTCAACATTTCTTGTTGCCTGATAAAGGCCTTTTTGTATAATTCTGAAATGTACATTATTTTTCAGTTTTGGGTAACCTTACCCATTTTTTTAACCTCTGGCAGTTCACCACTTACCTTTGTGCCATTTCAAGCTATTTGTTGACTTGAACTACTTGAATTTTAATAAAAAACTGGAAAAATTGGGGCGGTAGTGTATTTCATGAAATGATATGCTACACATGATACAGAAACTGCTATTGCACAACCCATTGAGAAATGTAGTTTTGCACATGATAATTATTTTTATTGTTTAGATCTGAGTGTCTAATGTTAGCTGTAATTTTACAGGTATTTTACTAGTTATCTGATGTATGTAGGTACAGGTAGATATCTTGTCACTTTATACCATATGCTAGTAATAACCAAGATACTGATGTTCAGGTAGCTGTACTGCCACTAAAGTGCCACAATGGGGCAGTGTTTGGCTGCAGAAAAACAGCCTGTATGTGTCCGTGCTGGCATTATCCTTTTCCTTTCAAATGTTTACATTTGTTAAGGCTGCAACAGAAACTGAAAGAAACACTGTGATTCCTCACTTCCTCAAAGGAACAAAATAATCCTGTGTCTGTGGCTGAACCTGGAGTGGATCTCAGCTGGTTTGAGCAGAAAAGTTTAACAGTTAAGCAAAAACAATGAACAAGCAGTAGAAGCAGAGGGCAGACAGGAATGAATAAATCATTAAAACAGGTAAGTAACGGGGAAAAGTGAATAGATGGTTGAAATAGCTGGCTAAAAGTATGGTGCCTGTAAAACAATATTTAACCCCTTTGAAATTTCACTCTTTTATTTCTTCCTCAACATTTGATCGATTTAATTAGGGTTTATTGACCAGAATTTACAAAAGACCCTTTCATGTCCATGTGAAAAACGATTTCTACAAAGTAATGCCAGTTAATTTAAGATACGTAATGTAAAATAAATGATTGCACAAGTATTCATCCCTTTTAAATTCACCTAATTCAATACAGGTGCAGCCAGTTGGTACCAGAAGTCACACAATGAAAGGGAGATAACCTAAATGGACTAAATGTGTCTCAGTGATTAAAGCATAAAGACATCTGTATCTGGAAGGTCCAGTCACTGGTGAATCAGTGCTCCTGGATATAACTGCACCATGAAGACAAAAGAACACTCCAAGAAACACAGTGAAAAGGAATCAGAGTTGCTTGGAATGTTCTTTTGTCTTCATGGTGCAGTTTTATCCAAAAGTAATGATTTTTTTTGTCTTTATACTACAATCACTGGGACACATTTACTGCGCTCAGATGATTTCTATTTCACTGTCTGACTTGTAGCACCAACTGGCTGCACCTGTGTTGAATTACATGAGTCGCTTTAAAGGGGGTGAACTAGTGAACTGGAATCCAGATTTAATACGAGATTTTGTTGAGTAGTGACAGTTGTATAGTTTCCCAATCTCAGCAGCTGAAATGTGTAACTCCTTCAGGGGAGTCATAGGTGTCTTGGTGGCCTCCCTTCACTGGTCTTTTTCTTGCACACTAAATGGCTTCACCCGTGTTGAATTAGGTGAATCACTTCAAAAGAGGGAATGCTTATGCAATCATTTACTTTACATGATATATTCTGAATAAACTGGCATTACTTTGAAAGTGACTTACTTTTAAAGAAATCTGTTTTCAATCTGACATGAAAGACTCTTGTTTGTTAAAAGGTCGAATGAAATTGAGCATGATTCAGTGTTGGAAAGCAATAAAATGGGGAAATTTCCAGGGGTGGTAAATCCTTTGTAGTTGTACTTTTGTACTTACTGCAGATCCTCACTAGTGTTTGTTGATATTTGAGCATCTACCCTTCATCTGCTGCCTGATTTGATCCCTTCTCTTGAGCAAATACACCAACACAATTCGCATTTCAATAGTTTTGCTGAACTTTCCCATCACTGCCTGCGACAGGACAGGTCATCTCTCCTGTAGGGCTCAGCAGCAGTGCTTGTCTCGTTCTACAAGTGTAGTTTGACATTCATAACAGAAGCCACAGTTGTAGATTTGAAGACATTTAAATGAGCCCTTAGAGTAACTACAGACGTCAGAGTCACACGGATCTGGAACTGCTGAAAGACAAGGCTTGGTGCTTAATTTCCTACTAACAGTTCCAGGAAGTGTTTATACTCCTACTATGTAATACAATCAGCTATGCACAATGCCTTTATGTGAATATGTGACTTTATTGTTTGGGCCAGTTTTTAAAGGTTGTAATCAAACAGATGGGAGGATGTCTTAGCAACCTTTGATTTGACTTCATATATTACACCAACAAAATAATCTCCCACCTTACAAGTTTAGACCGTTATAGGAGGAAATCATAAAATGTACATTTTATATGTGGATTGAAATATGTGACTTATAGTACATTTGTGTGCAAACTGTATTTCTAAATCCAGTAAAATATACTACAGTACCTATGTTGTCATCAGCACAGTGAAATCTGACTTTGTTCCCCTGAACTGTCAAAAAAAAATGGCAGAAAAATATTACACGGGAGACAGTAAACAGCCTCTTTTAGAGTGTATTTTTTATATTTCCACAGTCAGTTTTGAGCTCATCATTACAAACAATAGAAACAGTGTTGATTTAAAATGACTTTTGAAAAATATCTGGCATAAATAAGTCCAGTATTGAGTCCAGTACAGAAATATTAAATCAGAATGCAAATCTTTGTCACTTTAGGGTTGAAAAACATTCGAATATAAAAATATTTCTACACAGAAATACAAGCTACAATTGACCAGCAATTGCAGAGCAATAATAAAAAAAACAATCATACATTTTACAATAGTTCAATTTACTTATTAAATTAATGTTTTAGCATGAAATTTAAAATTCATTTCGGTGAATGCTGACTAATCACGGGATGACTGCTTTCAGTAGCACATTTTATGCTCAATTTCTTTGAAAGGCACCTGGAAAACAGCAGTTAAGGCAATATTAGTAACATAAAATGCAACATCTTACTGCATGATGTCCACTTTGAGGATGGTATAAATGTCCAACTTGTCCAAACTTCTCACCTTCAACTGCACATGCTAAAATCCTTCATTTCTGGCTTAACTAAAACTGATACGGCTAAACCCTACTTGCAAACAAATGTACCCTTTTTTGTCAGTCTTGAGGTGTTTGAGCGAAACACAATCACTTTCCAGAGTCCCTCCTACCATGTTGTGATTTCTTATAAAATCACAAGTCAACTAATCATTTGCAAATCAAGCACGTATTTTACATCTTGCATCAATTTGTCTATATACAGCTTCGGTTTCCATTCCTCAAATCTATCTACAGAAAAAACATCTACAAGCACCAGAAGAACCACACAAGCTGTTACATCCCCTGCTATTCTACCTCAAGGCAGTTTCCATTTTGCATGACGGCAGGTATACAGAGGTTCAGGTTGGGAACTCTCCTGTAGACAAAGTGGAAGATCTGTGAACGAGGCCGACTGTGGAGCTCAGATTTGATCCGTTGAGGGTGAGTGTCCGGGGCGAGCTGCTGGCTGGTGTCTTCAGTGACCAGAAACAGTGCGTAGTTCTCAGGGTCGGGGATCTTGAACTTGTAAGCGCAGAGTGAGCAGACCTCTTCTGTGGTGGTGTATGGGTGGACCACCAGGGTTTTGGCCGTGCAGCCTGAGTCCAAGCCTTGCAGGGCAACACGGAGATAGTTCTACAAAGGAAAGACGAGTGTTGAGCGAGACAGAAATCTCCACAATGAGCAATACTGAAGACTTAAGCAAGCAGGCCGAAAACTGGAGTAGAGTGTCTGAGCAGAAAATTAAGGGTGTGGTGTATTGACACAAGAACTGCAATTAAAGTGAGAACTAAGATTTATTTGTTTGTAGGTGGAGTGAAACGGCAATGTTGTTGCCTGTTATTGTTTATTATTGTGTATACAGACAGTATATATCCCCTCAGAGATGTTCTTGTATCTTCCCATCCTTATTTCAAGCATTTATTCGAGATCTGATGACTACAAACATCATAGCATTTAATTCCATCCTTAATTTGCCTGATAATGACCCAATTATACTAATTATACAAACAGTCCAACATGTAACTCTTAGAAGTTCAATTGCAAGACAGAAAGTCAGTGGACTTAATCTTTAAACTACAGGTACTTGGACCGTGCAATATTTTTGCTAGGGTAAACTTTTACAATTACAAGTGTTTAGACACTGTAGTATTGTGGGTGGAAACAAAAACCTTAAAGCCACAAGTTATTAGACAGAAAGAACTATTTCAGTGGAATAAAGTGCTTGCACAAAGCAGTATTTTGGGTGGAATAAACCTTTAAAACCATACATTCCAGACTAAGTACTTGGGCAGTGTATTATTTTGAGCGGAATAAACCTTTAAAATCTAAATACTTAAAGAATGTAGTATTTTAGGTGGATCAAACCCTTAAAACTAGAAGTGCTTGGACACCAGTATTTCTGGTGGAATAAAAGTTTAAAGCCATAAGTCACATGCAAACTATTCAATAATGTAGTATTTTGGGTGAAATGCATGTTTAAAATTATGAGTTCTTGGACTGTGTACTATTTTGGGGTGGAATGTATAGTTCAAATCGTGTGTTTTTAGGCAGAAAGCACTATTTGGGTGGACTAAACCTCTAAAACCATAAGTCATGAACCGTGTGGTGTTTTAGGTGGAACACAGTACTTAGACACTGTGGTGTTTGGGGTGGAACAAACCTTTGAAACTAGAAGTGCCTGGATAATGTGGTATTTTTGGTGAAATAAACGCTTAAACCTAAAGCTGCAGTTTAGTAATGTAAGTAAGGTAGTACTTTGGGTCAGTTAAATGCTTATCAGTACTTGCACTCTTTAGTATTTTGGGTGAAATAAACCTTTAAAACTTTAAGTCACAGACTAAGTACTTGGACAACAGTATTTTAGGTGGAATAAACTTTTAAAACTACAAATTGTAGAGTACGTATTTGGTTAATCTAGTATTTTAGGTAGAATAAATCTTTAAACCGTAAGTCTTTGGCTAAGTACTTGGTTACAAAGCGTTTTGGGTTGAATTAACCTTTAGAACCAGAAGTTGTGGACTTGAGCTACCATCTACTTCAGTAGGTGGCCCTGTCTTGAAAAACAAGGGCAACAGAAACGGTACCGCAGGAAAATAATGTTAGAAAATGTGCATGCAGTTAATGGCAGATAAAGATACTGCATGCAGCTGTTCCACTATGGGGTGCTAGTGTTCAGATCCACATGCTGTGACGTTAGCAGAAACCGTTCGTTTTCACCGACGGAGGAAAAACTCCTTTCATGCACCTTTCCAATGCCAAACGTGAAGTTTGGATTTATTCTGAATTTGGTACGACTTAAACTCACTGCCTGGATGTTCAAGGTGGGCTCAGGTCAGGCGTGATACCTGAAAGTCGTCCACAGTCGGCGTCGAACGCTGGGCGGTTCGCCTGAAGTGCCACTGGTGCAAAGTGTTTCGGGCCTCGGAACTCAGAACTCGGGCCGCCTGTTCCTCCTGGAAGTTCTTTATGAGGGACATGGCTCCATAAGCGCTGGTCAGGTAGTAGCCGCCTGGGGTGAAAAAGCAAAGAATGCATGTAGAACAAAGAAAAAGAAACTGAACAGCTAAACTCTATTATCTAGAAATGAAACCAGCTGATGTGAGAGACACTGATGTAAGAAGTCATTAACACTTCCTCCTTTCTTCAGAAATAAATCAGACTTCGTGCAAGACTTATTTTCATTACTGATCAACTGTGCTCTCAGTAAATGCTTCACTAATTCAGCTTCTTGCGTCAGTTTATGTGCCAGACAAGTTGACGCTAATAGGAAAATATTTCATACTGGGCAGGTTCAGACTCTCTTTTCTTCTGAACCAGTTCCAGCCCATTCAAGTCAAGCACTGAATGGAATTTCCTACCCTTGTTGTCAGGACTTTTCCTGCCTCTGAGTACGTCTCTCAAGTTTTCTCACTGAACCATCAGAGTAAATTCAACTCAGCTGAGATGTAGAAGGCCTGTGAGCTGAAGAAAATCTAAAGAATGACATATCTTATGATGCTCCAGTCATAATTACCCTCTATTATCTTTAATCTACATTACGTGGGGATATCTTAAAGAGATTCAGGATGGCTTCTGACCAATGAAAAAGCTGCTCAGTTAAAGTGAGGTTGTAGAACTCTTGAAATAGAAAGAAATATTTGTCTTTGTCTTGCAAATAAAATGTTGATCAGTGGCCAAAATTAGCTAATAGATGAATTTAGACAGAAAGTGCTTTGCATAATGTGCAAGTGTTTGGCCACATTTTAGTATTTATGTTTAGCCTGCAAGTGCTACCCCTGGTTTCAGTAAAAACGCACAGTTTCCCTTTCCAAGATGATATCAAGAAGTATGGAGTCTGCACTCTAGAAAGCAAAATCTAACCTGATTTAAAATTTTGATTATTTTAATTTGGCTGCTGTCCCCTTTAAAGTAGTTTTTATGCAGCAATACAAGGCTCCTTGTGCTCCTGCCACTTTTAAAACACTCACTGGAAGTCCTGTTCTAACCACTTAAAAGGACGCATTTGTATTTTCACCATGGACCTCAAACTTGTGTAAAGAACAAATATCGAATAGCGTGATTTCTGGGGAGCGTTCTAAACATTGCATGAGCACTGGGAGCTCGCCTGATTTTGTTCAAAGTTAAAAAACAGGCAAAATACAATCACAAAAAGCAGCTAAACAACTGGCAAAACTTGAAGTGATTTAAAATTTTCCAATATATAAATACAATAAATTAAATCAAAGGAAGGTTACAGCATTTATCTCACCTATGTCCAGGTTTAACAAGGCCCAAGATATTTATTAGAGGGTTTTAGAAGTTTTAGTGACTTTCTGGAATTCATTTGAATCTCGTTGCTAATCTAGGCTAACATCATGCAGGCTCCAGCTCTGTTTTATTAAATATACAAAGAAGAGGATTAGATTTGTGATACTTTTCTGTGCATTGTGTGTTATTTCTTTAATGTCATGGATGTCTGAGCAGTTCTACAATACTATAAACTATATAAATCCTTCCTGTTTGTGTAGGATTGACAGCGCAAAACATTTGACACTTAAATCTAAACAATAATCATTATTCACAATATTCTTTCTCAACAGTTTGTGCCGTATTAGTTTTGACATCATGAGCATCATTTAACTTCATGTACAATATGTGATGCGCAATAATCTCATTTCTTAGAAGAGTTCTTTCAGGGTTAATAAAGTTTTCTCTTATCTTACATACCTTCTCCTTGAAGCAGAGACGGGTCCAGCAGCTCCATCATGTACTGGATGTCCGTGTCCAGCTGAGGCATGTCGCACTGAGCCACCACGTAGGTCAGCATCGGCAGGAAGTCATCGGCACCGTACATCCTCCCTGGAAGGAAGCAGATGTAGGTGTGGTGGCGACACAGGTCAGAGCAGAGAAAACTGTAAACAACCACACTGAAGAGGGCGAAAGGTTGCAGAAATTCAACAAGCTTAAAACCGTCTTTGTGCAAAAACTTTTACGTACCCGAGTTGTCCTGCATGATTGTGTAGATGAGCTTGCACACTCGCAGCAGCAGCGACACCTTCTTCTCAGGCGAGTACATCTTCCTCATGTTCAGGAATTTCTGGCGGATCTTCTCAATAGCCACAGAGTCGGGGGGAACCGCTCCATCCACCCCCAGCTCATGAGGCCTCTTGGTCTTAGCCAGGGCCAGGTTCTCCCTGAGCTGCTGCCAAGCTCCACTGCTCACCTGGAGGAATGAAAAAGACACAAGTTTAGTTACTTAGTTGACCAGAGATAATCTTCATTTATCCCTCTGAACCCCAAAACCAGCCAGCAGGTTTGAAAGGTATTATATCTTTAAAAAATGCCAGAATTACACCATTTATCAGAGCAAAAAACTGTAAAAACAAGAATAAAAGGCAGATTTTTTATTTTCCGGTGGTCCTCAAACTAACTATCTGTGATGTGCGGTTTAATTTGGAAAATGAACCAAATTTAACTTTAAAATCAGGATATATCATCATGCTAATTTTATTCCTTATTTTAAAATTTGCCACAAATAAGTCACCATAATACACCAAATCCACTAAAAAAATAAAACTTTGTGCAACCAAAAATCAAAGTGTGTTTTTTTTAGACTGAAAACAAGTACAGAAACAAAACAGAGCAACTGAGAGGAAAATAAAACACACTTAATCGTAAATGCCGCATGGCTCAAGAACAGTACACAAAGAAGCAAGTTGTTGGAGGATACATTCAGCATGGTGAAACATGATTGTAGGGTTCATGTGCAGAGAAGTGTGAAAAATGCAGAGGTTGTAGACTAACAATTTAAATCACATAATACTGATAGTATAGTATGTGAAGCAACATATTTTTTTCTATATTGGTAATATCTTTGTCACATAATAAAAATTCTTGCACTTTTAGGCTGAACTGCAGGCTGTGTTCACAAAGAACAGAGAGGAGAGACTGAGTAGAAAATACAACATACTGTATCAATAAAATAAATGTAGCATGGCTGAAAAATGGTAACAGAGGAGCAAGTTGTTGGAAGATACACTCAGCATGGTGAAACATTTTTCTACAACTGATGTGCAGAGTAGTGGGGAAAAAAATGTCTGCAGAGGTTGTAAAAATGTAAACAATAAAATATCTAGAGTATGTAGAGCCACCTTGTTTTGTTTTTTGTTTCATTTTTGGTAGCACCTGTGGGGACCTGGATAAATGTTGTATTTGTCAATTCCAGTCATTTTTCAATTTTTGGAAGAATAAATAATTCAACAATTCAACTTTTGTTGTCTTTTTTATGATTTCTGTCATTTTAACTGTGTCATACCGCACAAAAGACATTTCTGAGTCAGAGCTGTTCTGTTTCCATAGAGGTGCAGGACTTCATACTGCTTTTTATTCTAACATTTTCGGTAAGATGCAGGGGATTAAACTCATCTCTCACCTGGAAGTCATGTAAAGCCACCTCGATGACGCTCTTCAGAGGCTTTAGGACACACTTATGCATGGCCTTCTCCAGCACCTGGTCTGCAGAACACGACAACACACCCAAAAAACCAACAGGTTAATGAGAAACCAGTACATAAACACATTATTCACTCTTCCAGGAAACAAATGAGTAACATTGTACAACTGAAAATGCGTCACTGCATGTTGCACAACATCAATGAAAATATGCTATCAGCTACCGTAAATGTCACAAACACCAGAGCTACGATGAATAAGGGCTTGCAATAATTCACCGGAAATAATCCAGAAACTTCATCACATGATAATGACAGCAAATCCTAAAAAAATATATGACACAATCATAAATCCTGACCTAAAAATAAATTTTTGAGTCTGTTACAAAAAGGCTTGAGAACAAATTGTTGCACTTTCTTAGACACCATGATAACAATCTGCAACTCCAGATAAATTCATTCAGGGTAAAATTAATCTGTTAATTCTCAAAGTGCATTTAATTTCTTAAAACATATGTCTTCTTAAAATGATCTAAAAGCATCAAAAAATCCAAACTGTAATCTGGTTGTATGACTGCAGCCGCATAAAGGAGGCTTAAAATCAGATGTGAGTAAAATTAAGCCGCTATAAGCTTCAAAAAGTATTTAGTGATCAACGATAATTAGACTATTCCCCTATAGTTTATAAGATTACTCCAAACTAAGTTTATTCTAGAATTATTCATAACTAAATCTCATTAAATACAAATGTACATACACACATACAGTTTTAGTTGAGTTTATCTTTTTATTTATAGTATAAAAACAGATTTTGTTGTGTATATTATCAAATTAAATTGGTCACTTTAGATTTTAGGGATGAAATTATGATAAATTAAACCAGAAGATCCAAATGGTTTCTAAACATATTGCCACAGGTAAAATCAAATATCTCAGCATTTTTCCTGTCTCTGAGTAGTCATTTGCATCTGGAACTTAGATCACTGAAGGATGTTGACCCTAAAAAATCTTTATTTTGACCCACATAACTGTGAATGTTAAATGTGCTTCACAGATTTGGACTGAACCCCATAAAAACTAGGCGTTTTTATTTAAATATCTCCAGCTGAAAAACATCCCTGAGCTGCAAAACTGTGGAGCCAAACTGAACAAATCTGGTCTCTACAGATCAAAGACACTTGAGATGATTTTAAAATACAACAAATCTCTGTGTTTCTGTCACTAAAACAGAGTGGAACCTGAAAAACTGCAGCAAAAGTTGATATCTTTATTGCACATAATCAAAAGTGTAACTAAGACAGTCAATAACAGCAGGTCAGTGACATCGATGTTACTGAGCGTGCTCTAAAATTGAACTACAGCTCTACTAAATATACTAAACAGAAATGAGACACAACTGCTTCACTGCGCTAGTTTTAATCCATCCGTACCAGGCAGCCTTTTCATGCTCTGCAAACTTCTAAAAACGTCTGTGGTTGTGTTTTAATAACAGGTACAGTCTGGTCCTGGCACTGGGACTTCTATGGTAGAAAAAGACTTATTGCTCTGGAAACAGATTAAACAGTATGTGAATGCTATAAAAATTTACAGGAATAAAAGAGGACAGTGGCTGCACAGTGTGGACTCTAGTGGTAACAGATGGCTGACATCACATGAGGATTGCCAGTTTAGCAGAAGGATGTAAACAACAACCAGCATGTCATGTGAAATCTCCTACACAATAATTACACCATTTTTCAGATTCACAATATTCCTACAGTCCTTGAACGACTCATCTGTGATCTGCAGTTCCATTGGAAAACTTCAATTTCACTTCATTCTACATGTTTATTTGAAAATTCAACAACAACAACAAAAAAACTTTCCAGTATCACATCCTTTAAGAAACAAAAAATTCTGCTCTTGAATGTAACAGGAGCAACAACATGCCAAGAAACCGCTTTGGAGTTCAGAGGGTTAAACATGACTCATCTACTAATGTCTTTTAAAAAAATATAATTCTGGACCAATCTTTTGCCTTTTAAACTACTTTTGAGTAATTCTGGATGAATTTCTGTAATTCTTGACAAGTTTCATGTCAATATAGTTTCAGGAGCACAAAAACAGCCAAAACCTGCTTCCTTGAGGGTCAGGTTTTACCAAATAGATTACATATTTGCCATTCAGATGCAGTCAGAGTTAAAGAGTCACTGGCTTGATAGAATCTGACCTTGAGTCTGAGCTTGACACGTTCTGGTACCTGGAACCAGATCCAACATTGTGTTCATTCATTCAGCTGGCATGCACTGAAAAGTTAAACCACCACAATGGCTCCATCTGTACCTCAGACCTACGTACATATTCTTCACATCATTTCCTCAACTATTCCACAAACTGTGTGTTATTGTTCCCCGTCAGCATTGACACAGCTGTTCATTCTGCACAGGCACCCCCAACCTCCAGGCATCTTTACGATTATGCAATGAGCTGCACACAGCAAAATATGTTTTGCAATTCCGTAAATAAGCGAGCATGCATGTACAGGAATCTTATGGAGAATTTTGCGGCTTATGTGGTGAATCAGTGGAACAACACAGCAGCTCTTAGAAATATCCAACTCAATCTGCACCAGAGCCAAGCATCGTAGGTCACCTCAGGTAAGGGTTTGTCCTTTGCTGCAGGCTGCTTGCACAAATAAATCATAAATAAAGAGGCTGGATAAATCCATCAGACCCTCATGTGGACACAAGGAGGGGTTTCTAGACTTTGGACTTCCTGATTTCCAACAGAAAGGCTCATTTCCTTTGTATATTGTTTGTTTTATCTCAGCTCCAACCTTTTCAAAGTCCCCTACCTACAATAAACTAATAGAGTCTGTGAAGTGAAGTCTAAAGAGAAACAGTAGAAGCAAAGCAAACTTTAAACTTTGTGATTTACTCATTTACAGCTCTGAGATGACACACTTTCCTCTTGGTGCATATCCGGCTGTTCAGTCAGAGTGTGTGTTAACACTCGAATACGCTCCCTTTACAAACACTTCATCGCTCTACTTCTTGACCTCATAACAAAAGTTGACATATTTAACCCACGATAATCACTGCAAAGGTCTTTCTGTAAACACTCTGCATAGGAGGACAGTCATCAGATTTGCTCACTTCTCCTTTTTTAAAAACCATATTCTGTGGGATTGTAGTATGACTAATCCACGTAGAACAACGTTCTGGAGTTTCAAAATGGTTTTCCAAATAAAGCTAAGATTTTTTTGCCATTATGGGCAAATTTTTCATTCAAGGACTCCATTTTGTAGACATAAATGTTGGTGAATCATCACTACATTCAATGATTAGGATGGCATTATGGCATTTATATATGTGTGTATATATAAATAAATGAAAAAAACTCTTTTTGATTACAGGCATACAACGTAATTTTCAGTATCTTGGGACATCACTCCATCAGCTCAACACTGCTAATTACCAGAAGAGATGCTTCAAGATAAACTCTTCAGCAGGTAACATGAATACTTGTGTTCTCACACTGTAACTTCCAGTCCAGCTGTGACTTCAGACTTAAAGGACAACTTTATTCCCAAAGCACAAGAGTCCTGTTTCATCCAAAGCAACAGTTTCCACAATAATCATATAAATAAATTTACCACTACAAATTTACCACTACAGCCTTGCTGACAGAAGTGAATCAGATTACCATTAAATAAATGTCAATGCATGAACAATTTACCACTGAATAAATCCCCACTATCACAACAGATCTTTGTATTTAGTTATACTATACTGATCTGATAGAGTGATAATGACACAAAACTATACGACAAGCCTCCTCCAAACCAGGTGTAGGCTTACAAAGTGGTGTCTGAAAATGGCAAATACACCAATTTTTAAAATATATTTACATATATATTCTTTGTTGTATTTGGAGAGCCATTTAGAAACACTAAATCTCTACTTTTTGAAAACAATTTGTGATCAAATATTTCATATTATAATCATTCTATGTGATTAGTTTTGTACTATTGTGACATCCAGCTGAATATGGTTCAGAAAATATCACTAGTTGACTTCTGCAATATCAATTTCTTGGGTTCATTCAAGCTCAAATATGGCATGTTTCATGACGTCTTCTTTTTTTTTTTTCAGATTTCAACTCAGATTTTTTGACCTACTCATCCAGTAGTTCAGATACTGAATCAGTGGGACGATGAGAAGTTTTTATCGTAAACACCTCCTGAGATAATGTTGTTCAAACAACCTCAAATTTCATTGCTTGTAAAAAACCTGCTCAAAGTTGGGCAACTATTCAGAAAATATATCTCACAAAGTGCCTGATATTGAAAGCTAGAATTTAACAAATATCTTTACAATTATCAACATTTTATGCTATAACATTTTCAGGCAAATCAGAGATAGCAGAGCAGAAATTGCTCTAAAAATGTAACGACACTTGTGTAGGTAGATTTCTCTCATGTCTCTAACATTGCTGCTGTACTAAACACCTTCACATTTATTCACTGTTTCTCTCTCCAAAGGGAACATTTGTGAGTTTCTTTATGTGCGTATCTGTGGTCTGTTCACACAATGAGAAAGGATCACTTCTGTCTCTAAACAAGGCTTTGCTGTTATTGTTTACAATGAACAAGGGACACGAGATGTGTGCAGACATACTGACATATTCATGCAAATCGAGTCTCTCAGTTATCTGACTGGAATGAAACATCTCTTTGATAGTTTTTCATATGTGCAAACTTTGCTATCTTGATTGTCATAACCTCAGTGGAGCATTCTGAGCGCTTTAATCGCATTTTCTGCTACAATTTTGGTCCCACAATTCAGAAAAACCTTTTTTCTTCTGTGTGGCAGTGCAGGAACTTTGTCTGCCTTAAATAAAAAACCATCTGATCAATATATACTCAGAAACTCAACAAAAAGCAGAGTTAGATGAAACTCTTGCCCTTCACAGTCGACCTCAGCTGCACTGTGAGATTCTACCAACAAGCACAAGCCGAGAATAACTCAGTGGGATTCAGCATGAGGGCATTTCTGTAACTCAACACCAGTAATGAGGCTCACTAATATGGAAAAGTTCAGCTCTGATTCCCAACATAGTGGCAGACTTCAACATCGTCAGTGAATGAAGTCATTTCAAAATCCTTTTCTCGGTTTTGCCCCCCAAATTATCTGGAAAAACATTACACACATGCCCACACATGCAAACTGAGACAATAGGGATCAAACGAAATCAGTTTTAAAGGGCTGATATCCAATATTTGGAACAAATACACATAAAATGTAATGTTTTAACAGCATGTGATAGCAGAGAACCAGTCATTCATAACTAGGTTTTTCAATAATAAGTGTGACTATTACAGGTTGTGTAAAATAGAAACAGGAGTGATTAAATTAGGATGCTATCCTGTGTTTATGTGGCATCAACTGAGATTTATCAGTTTGTCTATTTTATTGCCCACTAAAGTCCCGAAGTATTACTAACTATTGTTTTCCAGACTGTGTTTCAGGTTAATCTGTGGCTACCTTCTAACTTAGCCGCTAGCCGTTAGTGTAGCTTTAGCCACTGTGAGAACAGCTCCGGGTTTGTGGCAACAGCTTGTGTTTCTTGTTCAGTCTTTGCTCGAGAGACATCACAGATAAAGATAGAGAGAGGCAGCTGTATCAGACCTGAAGTAGTGCATGTAATTTATCAATAATCAATCAATAAAATAACAATACCGATAATGTGGAAAAAAAGCCATGATAATTGGCCAGGCTGATAATTGGTCCACCCCTAAGAGACACTATACAAAGTCAGAAAACTTGGAAAAGACTCACCGATCTGGTCCTCAGGTATCAGCGACTCTATCGGAGGGTTGAGCTCGGAGCTTTGCCGCAGGTAAGCCTTCGTCTGCGTCATGAACTGCCTGAGAGTCTGCAGAAAGTCCATCCCCGATGTGTGGCAGCTCCGATTCTCCTGAACAAAGCCGATGTAGTCCTGAACCAGCGAGCCGAAGTACGAGCTCTTATCCCTGGACAGCTCCGCGATCCTCTTCACAGCTCGCCTTTCCGGCGTCATCAGCGAGCTCAGCATCCCGCTCACCTTCCGGAAGCGTCCCTTCAGGGCTCTGGGCAGGATGAAGGATCCTCCGCTCAGGCTCACGCCGACCCGCCGCCGCCGAGCTTTAAATGAGGGACGGAGACGCATCTCCAGGTCAGCCTCCAGCCCAACGCCATAGTCCTCCTCCTCTTCTTCCTCCACGTCCTCGTCGTCCTCGCTGCTGTCCTCCACTGGGTCCTGGTGGTGGTTCAGGTGGTGCGACGGGCTCGGGGCGAGTCCAAGAGAGAATCCAGGAGACTGAGAATATTCCAGTGAGTCTGAGGATGAGGTGGACATGCTCATGTCGCTGAGCCGCTGGTGTCCCCTCTCAGCTGGACTGGACCCTTCAGGGGCGGCAGGTGGAGGCTGGCATGGCGGTAGTTTGGCCCGAGACAGGGCCTTGGCGATGGTCTCGTCGTCCAGAGCGATGTGGCAGCGGTGGGCCTCCAGATCCGGCTTCTTGGGCCTTGGAGGCGGCGGGTTTGAGGGCACCGGGATCGGAGCGGTTTTGGAGGGGCTGCTGTGCTTGGCACCCATTGGCGGTCGAGCAGGTGCCGGGCGCTTGGTGGACGAATAGAGCTTGGACGCAGCTGCCGCCTCGGGCATGCTCTTGGGTCTGGCGGTGGGCGCCGGAGGTCCGGGTGGAGGCGGGGCAGGACGCCGACGTGGCATCGAGCGGGGAGGAGGAGGACGAGGGGGAGGTGGCCGCGACTTTCCGTTCGGTTTGATCTGGTTACCGGTTAATGTTTGCTTCGACTCCTCCACGTCAGGTGATAGCAGGTCGTCCTCGCGGCGGCAGCGATGGTGGTGGTGGGTCTGGAGGAAGAGCGGGTTGACGAAGCACAGAGGGCCGCTGGAGTGTCGTCTCTCCAGGCGGAAGGAGGGTGGCGGAGCGTTTGATCGAAGGGTGGGAGGAGCGCTGTCGCAGTGAGGCCCGCTGTGTCGGCCCGGTGACCCCTCGACCTCCCGGTTCCTGGTGGTCCGCTGGGGGCTGAGGGTCCGGCTCAGAGGGCGGGAGGGACGAGGAGAGGAGCGACGCTGGCAGCACAGGGACGAGTCCCAGAAGCCTGGAAGACACAAAAAACATAACTTTAAGCTACACAAAGTCGAGATTCCTACAGATTAAATATCCTCACACAGCAGCTGGAAGTTGCTGTGTGTCAAAATACTTAAAAAAAACACAACATCAAAACAGCAGCGTGGAAAACACACAAAAAAGCAATTTTAAGCTACATAAAGTCTAGATTCCTACAAAGGAATATCCTCAGATAGCAGCTAGCAGTTTAACAACAAACACAATTTTAATCTACATAAAATAGGGGTGGCTGTGGCTCAGGTGGTAGAGCGGGTCGTCCAATGATCGAAGGGTCGGCGGTTCGATTCCCGCTCTGTCCTTGTCATGTGCTGTTGTGTCATTGAGCAAGACACTTTACCCACCTGGCCTCCAGTGCAGCTACTCACACTGGGGTATGAATGCGTGTGAATGTTGGTGGTGGTCGGAGGGGCCGTAGGCGCAGATTGGTAGCCACGCTTCCGTCAATCTGCCCCAGGGCAGCTGTGGCTCCAAATGTAGTTTACCACCACCGAGTGAGAATGTGTGAGTGAATGAATAATGGATTCATTGTGATTCATTGCGCTTTGAGTGCCTTGAAAAGCACTATATAAATCTAATCCATTATTATTATTATAAAATTAAGATTCCTACACATGGAATATCCTTAGATAGCAGCTGGAAGTTCAACGACAAAACATCTGTTTGGAACACAAAAAGCAACACAAAATCTAAAGAAATCTACACAAATTCAAGATTCCTACAGATGGAATATCCTCAGAAAAACGCTGAAAGTTTAACAACAAAAAGATGTGCGTTTTCTTTGCCTGGAACACAAAAAACAAAACGTTATGCGACACAAATGAAGATTCTTACAGACTGAATATCCTCAGAAAACAACCTGGAAGTTCACAAGCAAAATACAAAACCACAACTTTAAGCTACACAAACGTGAAGATTTCTACAGAGGGAATATCCTCACACAGCGGCTGGAAATTCCACCAAAATACAGCAGCCTGAAATTCATAAAAAACACAACTTTAAGCTACACAAAGTGAAAATTCCTACGAAGGGAATATCTTTAGAAAACAACTGGAAGTTCAACAACTAAACAGCAGCTTTTTCTCACCGGTTTCTTCAGGCTTTTCTGAGTTTTACTGCCTTCCTGCCTGGCTGTGTGTCGTGGGGCTGATATGTGTTCCAGCCTCTTGGCTCTGCTTCACTGAATGCCGACACCCAGAGAGGGAGTCGCCCAACACTAATCACAGAGTGGGAGGAACCAAACAGACGCAGTTCCAGTTCCTCCACTCCTTTCCTCCTTACCATAGCTCCTCCTGCTTTTCTTTTTGATTTCTATTTTTGAAAATGTTTAGGTCTTTGAACTCTACAGACACGATTCTGTGCCTCTTTTCCATCCTCATACACACTGAATAATATAACGAGCTCTTAAAGTACAACACCTGGCTACAGATTAGCTTCTATTTGCAGAACACTCTAAAGTTAGACTCATTTTAATCCTAAGGACAATTCCAGTTTTTTAAATTCCATTGTATTTCACTTCCAGAGAGAGGAAGCGCACACACGCTTCTTTGATTATCAATGAGTTCTACAGCAGAGTTCTAGAATCTTTCTTGTGTTTTCAATTATCTCAACAACTGTTCATCCGATCAGTTTCAAACTTGATGTGTGAGTCTCTGTGACTTTGCGGAATTACAGTGTTGAATTTATTTATTTATTTTAAACCAAACCATTAAAAATATAATGCCCTTATAAATACATGTTAGTACGTACTTTAGATAGCACTTTTAAAGTTAAACACACATTTTTCCTGACTTCAACCACTTCTGAGGCGTCCCAGTAGCTGAATACTGCAAAAATTATATTTAAGTAGTAAAAAAAGTTAAAATGGAGTGTTGGCTTCTGACAGACATGCTGCAGATGTATGAAATCTGAGAAAACTAGTGTTTTTTGAACAGTTAGGCATCTAAACACACGTTTGCAGATCCCAAATATACAATAAACTTGTGAATATGCAGCATATTCACTTTACTTTGTTAATAGTACTTTGTTTGATTCTTTTTATTGTGAGTATTTTTATCTATTTTTATTCTTATTTGCACTGCTGCTAATTGTCGTGTTCTTCCATACAAATTTCGTTGTACTTCTGCACAATGACAATAAAGTCTCTTTATCTTTATCATATGGGCTCTAAATCTGTGTTTCATGTCACAGCTTGGTTTACCTCCTGTTGTCTCTCTGCCACTTCCCTTTGCCTCCAATTAAGACACAAATAATATTTTTTTTTCCCACAAAACTAAGTAGTTTTAGTTGCCTAAAGCTAAAAAACACTCTTTTGAATGCACTTCAGTTTGCATTTGGGGAACATTTTGAAATATGAACACAAACGTTTCCTCATTCCAACTATTTTCTAAGTGTGTGAATAGTAGTAGAGACAGGAGCTAAAGCAAAGTTTTAAACAGAGGTGCTGCAGTAATGTACAGTATGAGAAAAAAAATAGTTTTTTAACATTAAAGCATGAAAACAATCTAAGGCTGGACTCATTTTTATCCTTAGAACATATTCAGGTTTCATCTTTTATTTTCTAACTCGGCTACATTGCTAATGAGGCCTCAGTGTATTTTGCAGTTTAAAATACGACTAAATACATGAATTAATGATTTTCAGTTTCAATAGAATGACTAATATTGCAGCAATAATCAAAGACTAGAGAAAAGCTGAAAACAGATTTGTGTATCAGAACTTTGTTTTCCTCCTTTCCTTCCCTTTAATCACATGTTTTCAGATCCAACTTCTGTCCCTGTGTATAAAACTGGATACAAAGTAGTTCAAATCTGCAACAGCTGCAACAGCAATCTACTAATTTAACTGTCTCAGGACCAAACCAGGACTTTCACATCAGTATTTAAACTACATTTTGCTGCTAAAACTTAGGTACTTTTACTCAAATAGGATTCTTATTGCTCCTGTTTGTCTTTTATTATTTTTGATTTTTTTTTTTTTTTGCACATCTCTGAACTTTATTTACACGATTCTCTGCTTCTTTTCTGTCCTCATGTGTCTCGTAACAGTGGAGAACATGTGCTCACATTTATCCACTGAATCATCTTATTGTCTTTCAGCTATTTGGCAAGAAAACTCCTCACTCTGAGTCTCTGCTGTAATAACTGCTTGAAACAGAAAGATTCCACTGTATCCGAGCATAAATATGCAGCTAAATCCCACTCAGAGTAAATACACAGTGATAGCAGCAGGGACAAGTGAGTGCTGCAGCCTAAAAATAGAAACAGTAACTCCTGCACTCCCGGAGCAGTAAAACCGTGCAGCTGGTGGAACAGTTTCATGTGTCTGTGGTGTTATTGCTGGTCCATGTGAGACAACAGCACCTGACACTGTGGTGTCCGTCTGCAGAGCAACGCTGCAACACGACAAGCACATGTAACACTGACGGACCAGGGAGGGGTCCGACTTTACAAACAAGTCTAGTTCTCTTTCGTCTGACTAAAAAGAGCCACAGTTAGATACCAATAAAGGCAGAGGAAAAGATCCGGGAGCTAATTCTATCAGCTCTTTTTGGAATAAATACTGGTTTCATTCACTCATTTATTCCTCATCTAATTCCTTTGCTCTTCGTGCCCCTAAGGTATGAAATTCCCTGCAAGAGGACCTGCTTTCTTTAAATAAAATTGTAAATAAAATTTATCAGAGCCAAAAACGGCCAGAAGGAATTTTCTGAATTAAAATTTTCTGACAGTCCTTGAACTACTCATCTGTGACGTGCTGTTCCATCAGAAAACTTAATCAAACCTAAGCCCAGCATCAAGTTATTTCATGTCTCATTTACAAAAATGTGTCAAAAAATTATTGCATGTTCAAACTAAATTCTTTAAAAAACAAAAAACAAAAAAATCTCCACACCTTGGTGGAAATGACAAACTAAGAATAACTCTGCGGCAACGTACAGTCACGTGACAAAAATCTGTGACTTTTGCACTAAACTTTGCTGAACTGCAGGCTGTGTTTACACAAAGCAGAAAGGAGTATGGAGACAAATTACAAATGCAAGCAGTAAAGTACCTATAGAATGTAGAGCCTCCGTTTTCTCCCTAGTATTGTAACAACTGTGGCCACTTGGGGGATGTTGTTCATACTGATGTCTTCTTTTTTGGTGAAATACATAATAGAAGAATTCAACTTTCATTTTTTATTATTTATGACATTACAACTCTGTCATACTGCACAGAAGACATTTTGTTCTGTTTCCATAGAGGTGCAGGATTTTATATTTCAGTGAAAAAAATTAGCCCACAGTGGGGAAAAATATGACAGGAGCAAAAAACAAGGATTAAGTCAGCAATAACAATGCTAACAGGCTGCTTTTAGCAAGGAGTGTCTCACCATGTTGGTCATTTCAGTTTAGCATATTAGCATGCTAACTATAGCTAACTTTTATTACACACAAAGAAAAATGTAGACTAAGTAGTCATTACTTCTGCAGGTATTTGGATTAGATTCAACTTTACTGTCACTGCACAGAGTGGAAGTACTAAGATGATGTGTAAATATATTCTAGCAGACGCCAAAAATAAATTCATAAACCTGTAAATGTGATGCATAGGGGCTCTTTAAACCTGTGTTGCATGTCATCCCCTTCTTGCCTCTAGTTTCCTGTTTGCCAAGATGCTGTCTACCCCATAAAGGTGCAAACAATTGTAAAGTTGTTTTTCTTTTCATCTTGATCCTGTTTTTTTCATATAATCAAGCAGTTTTAGTTGTGAACTGCTGAAAAATACTCTTATGAATACATTTGAGCATGCAGTTCGAAGACACCTTTATCTGAGCTGTCCTAGTGGCTAATGCTGCAAAAAATATTATTAAAGTAGTAAAGACAAGATAAAACGGAGCGCTGGTTTCAGACAGAGGGTGAGAAGAGCTGCTGCAGCAATATGTGAGAGAAATCGTGTGTTTTAGCATTAAAGATGTAAACGCACTCTGGTAAAATCCCAAAACTTAAATCAGAAACCTGTAAATGTGCAGAATATGGGCTCTTTAAACCTGTTACATGTCATATGCTTCTCTTGTCTTTTAGTTCCTGTCTGCTACAACACTTTCCTTCCAATAAAGGCCAAAACAATCTTAAAATGTTCTTGACTATGTTTTTTTCCCCATATAATCAAGTAGGTTTAGTTGCCTAAAGCTGAAAAATGCTCCTATAAATGCACTTTATTATGCATTTGGGAATACTCTTTTAACCACAAACACAAACTTTTCCCAATGCTAATCATTTTTGAGTAGTAGTACAGTAGTAAAGATAGGAGCTAAAACCTAGTGTTTCAGACTGAGGTGTGGCTGCAGTGTACTTTATGAGAAAATCAGTGTGTTTTTATGCGTTTTTGATCGACATCGACTCTTTTCTCTTAAACGCCCGCAGATGAATTTTCTCCAAACCACAGAGGCTAATCTAATATAATTTAACTAATCTAACACCCTCCCTGCCCTCTGGGGAGGCAAACTCATTACAAACATCTCTGAAACAGTTTGTATCGTGAGTTTGTTTTTCAGATTCCACATCACAGTCGGCCTTCTCTCTTTAAATAGAAGCTGTGCAGCTTTGGAGGGGAGTTCCCTTGATGACGGCTTGGTTTGAAGTGAAAGGCTCTTAGGCTGCTTCACACTTAGAGAATTCTTCAGCAACAAGTGCGATTCAAAAGGCAGATCTGTGCACACCCACGTCCTTTCACAGGAATGCAGAATACAATGACAGCGTTTCATCTTTTAGCTCCGACAAAACTTTATCTGCACGTTTACTCTGTGTGTTTTTGTGCATGAATGTGGTGTGATGATGGTATGTGTGTGTTTGCACAGTGCAGATTTCCACTCGACACTCCCTTCAGCTCCACAGTCAGCGCTCAGTTATGTCGCAGGCCTTTAATGCAGCTGAGTCACAGCGGCTTCACATCCCAGAATAACTTAGACGGAAACGAAGCGACGGAATCCGCTGTGAAACTGAGTCGAGTGTGAGCTCAAAAATGGAACAAATGAAATCTGTAAATACAAAAACTGCCAGATTTATCTCTGTTCGCTTGCAGATTTATTCAGCTCCTGCCAGCAGTTGCTCAAGTACATTTTTGAAATACTTTACTTGAGTATTTCCATTTCATGCTACTTTATCAAGGCCACTACACTTCAGGGGGAAATATTGTACTTTCTCCTCCACTATATTTATCTGACAGCATTTTCAACATGCAGATTTTACATAATAAATAATATAACAAGCTTTTAAAATACAACTTCTTGTTCTTTTTGCAGAAGAATCTCAAGCTGGATCCATTTTGATCCTTTAGGTTTTTAATTCCATCATATTTCACAGATTCTCCAGATGTTCTTCTTTTTAGTTAATCCGTTTGTTTTTAAAACTTAAATGCTCCAATTTGTGTTTTTTATAATAATATTGACTTTGCCTTTCGATATGTCTATTGATAAAGTTTCTTATTAAAGCACCAACATCTTTTTCTTTTCTTCCTCGGCTTCATTATAAATGCGGCCTCAAAATACTCCGAGTTCAAATAACAGTTGAATAAAATGATGAAAAGGTTTTCATGTCATTAAAATGATCCAATATCTCAGCAAAAATCCAAGATTAGAGCAAACCCGAAAAACAGCTTTGTGCATCAGAATTTGCTTTTTTCTTCTTCTATTTTTTCCCTATTAATCATGTTTTTTAAGAATTATTTGCTGCTTTTGAATATAAAACTGGATACAAAGTAGTTCAAACCTGCAGCCGCTACAACAGTAACCTGCTGCTGACACACGGATGCTTCATTATTAATAATATAATAATGAATCAGTCAGAGGGACCAAACCAGGACATTTATTTTAATGCTCTATGTTTTGCTGCTAAACCTTAGGTGTTTTTTATTTAAACAGGCTTTTTCATGCAAGATTTTCATTTGTCTGGAGTATTTTTACTGCATAGTGAGGTATTTCTATGTATTAGCATCTGTCCTAAAAACTATTTGCAGTGAACAGCGTGAGCAGTATCCTACATTTTTCTGTTTTAATTTCATGTTTTCCCATATTGAAGGCCAGTCGGACATTAAAGGGTCAGCTGACAGAAAAAAAAAACACATTCATGAGCTACAGCGTTTCACCGGGAATCCAGAAGATAAATAAGAAAGCAAAAAAAAGGGACCTGAAAACAAATATAGTGCTAAACTTCTGGATTCATTCATTTAAAATGCTGCTGATGAGCAGCTAAACATCCAATCTGAGTTTCTCTGAATGCACTCAGATTTTAAAATGGTTTCTGCTTATAATACTGTTTTAATTAACATTGTGTAAAGATGATTATGAAGCTCATGTGATTATGTCTATGTCTAGCTTAGTACAAGTTCTGGAAACGGAGGGGCTCTCATCAGAGAAATAAATACCTCCATTAGTATTTCACAGAGTATTTGCATTGTTGTTACTTCATATTTGTACTCAACTACATATCGGAGTACTAAATACTAAATATATGAAGAACAGTTTACAAAAGTACACTTGAATATTGGTGCTGAAATATGGGAAAAGTCTTCAGTAAATCACTTCACACAACTCGAAGCAGCACTTCTTGTGTGTTTCTACCCATTAATATGACGGTGGAGTTCAGACTTGTGTCGTGAAATGTTTCTTGGTTTTGACCTGGAAAGATTACCAGTGCAGCTTTTACACAAAAGTTAGCAGGGCTGTGAATCAGACATGCACTGGACATATTCAGATGCTGTAAGATTAAGTGCATGTGTGAAATGACATGGAGTGCTTCTTCCACCACTGGTATTTACCTCGAGAATCAAGTATTTATGCTAAGCTAAGCTAATCACCTCCTGACTCCAGCTCCATACTTAGAAATGAGTGCTAGAATATTAGTCTTTCATTACTGCTAATGTGAAGTACAGCGGACTGGTAGTTAAACTTGTGAAACCTCCAGTGTGTGTTCCAGTGTACCTGCTCCAAGCTGAGCCACCTCTTCCAGCTCTTTCTGCGTCTTGGCAGATGCAATGGCCTCCGGGAGTTTGAGCGTAAAGGGCAGGATGTCTCTATGTTAAACAAAAACAGGCCATAAATATTGAGAAAAAATGCAAACTATGTTGTGAAACAAATCTAAGAATGCAACGCTGAACCGTGTCTGCACATTTATTATGCATGTGACCAGTTTGTGTTTCTGTGTTTTGACTACTGTCCTCATTTGACAGTGGAATCCTGCAACAAAAGTGATGATGCCATACGTTTGGCTGGCAAAAAACAACTCAAAGGCTGGCATACAGAGAAGTGAAAACACTTTGAACCCTCAGTGAAGTGAACATGCATTACACAGCTGCAGATATCACGCTCCAGAGGGTTTATGTGCAACTCAAGAAACATTCTGAGCATTTGTGAAGTTTTGGATTCCTGTTTGGTTTGAATTTATTCTCTGTGGTCAAATCGATCGTTGTGCTGAGGATTTCTTGCAGCGCGACTCTTCGCTGCGACCGTCTGAGTGAGTTGGCACGAGATAAAACAAGAAGTGAGAACTCTGGGCACTCTGCTTACTCAACAAACATTATTTTCATCCATGGATTTTCCATCCCTGAAGCACCCTCTGTTCATCACACAGCAGCTCCAGGAAAAACAAAAGATAGAAGCGCTGGTTATTTACCTGCTGATGCAGTAGAAGGCCACGAGGCGAAACAGGTCTGCAAAGCTGATCCCAGATCCCTCCAGAGAAAAAGCTGCAGACACATGAAATGTACACAGAATAATAAATATTCACACAATTCTGCCAAATACGTCCAGCCTTGTCAGCAATTTTGCATTTTATTGTTGGGATTAAATCGTGTTGTAATAATTCAACTAAGTCTCCAAAGAATCAAAAATAAACTGAAAGTGAATAAAAACAAAAAAACAAATAATAATTTCACTTCTTTGACTTTTTGCACTTCTGCTTATTTGACCTGTTTGTTTAAGAAGTAACTGTCCAGTGGGGATTCAGTGCAGTTATATAAGCTTGCATGAAACTTTGCATCAGAAATGGAGGAAAATGAAGCCAAAAAACTGGAAAAGTTGACTTTAAAAGACAAATCCTGATTGATGAAAGCAAGGCAAGAATTACATAATTAGTTATAGCATTCTTATTATTATTTAACTGTATTTTATCATTATGATTATGAGGCAGCTGCTCATTCCTCATTGTTCAGCTCAGTAAAAACATTGTAATTTTCACTGCTACACTTTGTGGATGAACAAATTCCTTTAAAAAAAAAAAAGAAAGCTATGGATTTTTGATGTACTTAGTGGGCCATCAACTCAAAAGGTCAAAAGATTTTTATTCTCATTTTCATTGTGCATTTTCATACACAAGAGAACAAAATTTTGTTTCTCAACCAGTGGCAATGCAAGCATCATTAAATAGTGTATATCATGTTAAAATATAGACATCATAATAAACTACTAAATAGCAATCAAATCAGATAAAAAAAACTAATCTCTCAAACAATCCGGTCTCTCTAAAGTGCACTAAAGTGTGGGTGTGTCTGTGGGGATGGGGGACAGTCCATTAATAAGTCTCACAGCCTGAGGAAAGAAGCTCTTCAGCTTCCTGCTAGTTTTGCAGATGATGCTGCTGTATCTCCTCCCTGTGGTGGGAGGGGTGAAGCGGGTCCATGATGATGGAGGAGGCTCTACTTATGCAGCACTGCTGGTATAGCTCTGCTTGCATCTTCTGTGGATCTGTTTCCATACATAGGGAAATGTATCATGTATATTTTTAGTATGTTTCCGATACCCTAGAAGATGCGTTTGAGGCTATCTTTGGGGGCACTTGAAGGCCATGGACGATAAAGTGAAGATACGAGACATAAATCATCTAAAGGAACGAATCACCAACACCATTACCAGCATAACTTCAACTGTGCTAACGCAAGTTTATCAACAGTGGAAAACACGTATTAATATGTGTTTTCGAAACAATGGTAATCATATAGAGCACATTATATAAATAAAAACGGTTGTCCAACATAAAATGTTTATTTCTCCAGTGTATGGAAACTTATGGCCCACCCTGTACATATAAACTTAGAGGTTTGGTCTGTTTGTTTTTGTTTTTTTTTTTTACAGTCAACATGTTAATGTTTCTTAATGTTTCTTTATTCCTGTGACTTCACTAAATATAATATATAATCATATAATATAGTTTAATACTTCTTTCTGCAAAATTTGGTAGATATTATATATAATTGAAATCTAAAAATTTCTCATTTTAAAATCTTTAATATATGTTCGGCTCCTCAGATGCTGGGATGCACAAAGACTCTTTAACAAACAGCTCAACATTTAGTGAGGTTTGCTCAAACACTGTAGATTTAGCAGAAGCAGCTGTAGAAAGTAAACACACCTGGTGGACTGAGAGGCAGACTAGAACGTATAATATCACCCACTGAATATTCTTTCAACTCCTCCTTGCTGCACCAACACTTTGAGACATTAAGCCATGAAGTTTCTAGACACATCCATAATCAAAAGACAGCAGTTACCCTTCTGGTGTTTCTGAACCCAAAAACCCCACAAGTCCAGCCTGATAAAGCAGCACTAGAGGCGAACTGGAGAGCAGCTGACCTACATCTTGAGTCCAAACCAGGCCAAAGGTGTCCCCCTCCCTCTGATAGGCTCTTATTTCAGCAGGGAAAACCCACAGCTGGTCTGTCATCACATTCTGGCAGCAACGACCAACTCAAGCTCTGTACTTGTGCAAAGAATTATTGCAATATTATGAGCACTGTTTTTTAATTCACAATTTCTGCTTACGCAGTAGAATAAAGAACTTATAAGAAGTAAAACTGTAAAGCACTAAAGGTAGAAGTGTTGTCAGTCTTAACTGTTCAGTGCTGCTCTGTGACCTGAAGCTAAGTGACGTACACCACGTCACAGCTTTCTATGGATGTTTGCTCAAGATAAATGCATTCTCAGCAAATCTTACCTACCTAAGGATAAGTTTCAGGATTTGGAAAATGTTACTGCAGCCACAGAATATGTTACTTTATCACTCACTGGACATATGCAATACAAAAAACCTGGCAAATTAATAATATTCGGAAAAGACTCTTTCATGAGATAACATGATTTGAAAGCTTCCATATTTTTTCACTTACTATTGTCATTACTCAAACCCCTCCACTACTAGATAGCCTCCTGGGTTTACTAGCTTGTCAGAATTTATCCAGCTTCTAGAAATGTAGGAACCAATACTCGTCCAGCTCCAACTTAGTATCACCCTCACTGCTTCCAGGTGATCACTGAAATGAGCAGCTTCCTCCTCCAGGTTTTTTACTTTCTCGAGCTGCTTCTGCAAAAATCTAAAATGTTTGCTCAGTCGATTACTGACGCAGAGAGAGTGTCTTGTTCCTGAAGGGGGCGGGGCATGTAGCGGTTTAGCTACATTTAAGCCTCCTGTTGTCTTCAATTACAGGAAAAGTGAAAAAAAAATGTTATTTCCTTGTCTGAAAAAAATCCAAAAATTCAGCACAAAAATTTACCAAATTTCTGAAAATTTGCAAAACCTTCAGGAAGAAAATTAAAACTTTCCCTTAAAAATTCATGGAAACAGTCCATTTCAAACAGGACTAAAAGGAGGAGTTATACAGTCATAGTGAAAGGAACCATCTCTCTAGTGTTTTGAGCTGAAAAATTAAAGGACACAGTGTGGAGACATGAGACTTTCATTAATCTGGGACTTGTTTTATAAAGGAACACATACAGCAAACTCTGATCAACACTCTCACTTCTCATTTTTGTATGGGTTCATCTTGGTTACACTACATGCAGAGGTGAACAGGAAGCTACATATTAAACTCCAACAGTAGAGTCTGACTCCTGAGGTGCTTAAAGCAGAGTTCATCAGAAGACAGAAAGGAACTGAAAGACCACTTTTAGTACATTACAGCTGTTTGTGGTGTATGGACTGTACAAAGAATGGAAAAAACATTACTTTTGACATGAAATTATTACATCCCCAACTAAATGAATGTGTGTCCGTCATCCACTATAAGGTGAAATGTTTAGTTTATAACCTCTACAGCTGCTTTTGTCTTGACCAAACAGTCAGAACGTGCAAATATCCAGAACTTATGTCCAACTGTGGTGATAAAAAAGATTTGACTTTGTGTAACATTTGATGCAACCTAATAATCAAATAGAAAGGGAGTTTATACAGCATTCAGGTTGGACATTTATTGATTGAAATGTTGTTTATTTCTGATGTTTTTTGGGGGGGTTGGTATATTAATATCCTAGTTTAGGCTGCATATATTTGGACACTAGACTGTAACTAACATGAGTTACGGATGGGTTATACAAAGAAACAGCAGCAACACAATCCAGTACAGTATGACAAGAAAACTGTAAATCTGAATGCAACTGCTTTACTGCCAGACGTGCACGGGCTCTTCTTTACCGAGGTCACTGGTTGAAGTCGCAGGCTGAGGTTTGGAGGGAAGTAGTACTAAAATCTAGATGGCTAACTTTGTCTGGAGTCTTAAAACAGGCAATGATACTGTATCTTGTTTTTTCCTGCAGCTGCAGAGGCTGCGTTGCTGCCAGTGTTTGACTTTGGACGCATCAACTACTGCAACACATTTTTTTATTCAAATGTCAACTAAGGATGCACTGCATGCTTTTACTCCCCCGGAGTCTGACTCCAACTACATTCAGTTAACTCTCTGAACTCCAAGCAGCTTCTGGGCTTTTTCTTTACTCCAGTCACATTTTTCTTCACCGTGGGCTCATTTTTCACTGCAATATAAAGTCCTGCACCTCTATGGTAACAGAACAGCCATGAAGAAGGAGAGAGAACTCAGAAATGTTTAATTTAATCAACATTTTAAATTAGTTTCCACACTTGTCTCCTCTCTGCTCTGTGTAAACACAGCCTGCAGTTCAGCCGAAAAGTCCCTGAATTATTGTTATGTGACTGTTGATCACAGCTGATTCATTAATGGTTTAAAAGTTGCACCTAGGAGATTATAATTTTTTGTTTTTTAAAGAATACGGTTGATGCAAAGAACTTATTTTTGACCATTTTTAAAAATCAGACCTGAAGAATAAAGTGGTCTTTCTTTGCTCGGTGGAAACACAACCTGCAGTTCAACCGAAAAATTCTGTAATTGTTGTCACGTGACTGTTGGTTGCAGGAAAGTCAGTCATTGCTGCTTGGTTATGCAGACAGTACAGATGTTTTTATGTTTTACAGAATCCTGTCACAGCGAGCACATTATTTTTGGTTCATCTTTAAATGAGGCCTGTAGAATAAAGTGACTTTGATAAAATATTGTGACTTTAAGCTTAGATTTGGATCAATTTCTTTTACAGATGAGTAGTTCATGGACTGTCGAAAAACTGAAAATTCTTCCTGTTTTTAAAGTTTCTGACAATGATTAATGGCGTAATCTTGGGGAAAACATGGCTTCATCTATGGAAAAATTTTATTGTTTTTATATACAAAGCTGGTTCATATAAATGGTGTAATTACAGTGATTTTGTAAATGAATTGCAGTGCAAAGTGTTTTTTTACAGTTCCTGACACCGATAAATGATCTAATCTTGGAGCGTTTTTTAAAAGATAACATGCTTTTCTAACTTACCTGCAGGTTTTAGGGTTCAAGGTGTAATATGTAACATTTCTATGGCTTGTATACATTAATCAGGCTAGTGTAAATGGTGTACCAGCAGTAATTTAGTTCAATGAATTGCAGAATAAAGTGGTTTTGATGAGCTATTACAATTCTAAGCTTAGATTTGGTTACGATTCTTAATGGAACTGCATGTAAAAGATGAGTAATTCAAGGACTAATGGAAATTTGAAAATCAAAACAAATCTTTTTGATTTCTTACAGTTTCTGGCTCTGATAAACGATGTAACTTTGGAGATTTTTTTGTTTTTAATCCAGCAGGCTAAAACCAACATGCTACTTACTGTACTGGCTCTCTCGGACAGGGAAGTGGCTGATGGGAGTTTCTGCCTGATCCTCCTGCAGACGCACAGATAAAACCTTCCTCTGCAGAACTGCTGACTTACTGATCAGAAACACCTGCACCATGGAATAAAACCTCCTATTAGATCAAACTCAGAGCACATATGTTAACTCTTCCACAGACGGCGACCTCTCACCCCTGGAGGCTGTTTGAGCAGGATGCTGCTGGCGTCTTCTTCACTAACGGCCAGCAGCAGCCACACCGGGTGAGTTTGAGTCAACCTGTCCAGAACGCTCATCCTCCTCCGCAGGGAGTCGTACCCAGAATCCCTTTCACCTCCCGACCCGCTGCAGTGGGGGGTCTGCAGATAAACGCCGCTATCCAGCCTGACAACGAGAGAAGCATACGACAGGTTCGCCATCTGCTGGTGAGTATGAGAAACAGCGTGTCCTGACATTTATAAATACTGCTGGAGGAAATGATACTGTGGCTGACTGCAATGCACTGAGGAATACGTGCAACACAGTTAGAATCTGTGCAAAATCAGAGTTTTTCAACTTCATGTGCAATACTGCTATATTATACGTTCAAAGGAATCTGTGTAATAACTGAGTTTTTACATACAGAAGAATCTGCAGCCTGAAGTTCATCTGGAAAGTCTGAAATTTTATGACATGACTGTTGGTTGCAGCTGAGTCAGTGATGGCTTCATGGTTGTAGCAATAACATCAGATGACTACACACTGTCTATCTTTGCCTAATTTGGAAATGAGACATGTAGAATAAAGTGATTTTGATCAAATATCACAATTTAAGCTTAGATTTAGATGATTTTCCTTACAGATAAGTGGTTCATATTGGAATTTCTACACATAGAAGATCTCTAAAGTATCAACATCACATATATTTCTTCTTTACTTCTATTTTCTACTGATGCCCCTATATTTTTGCGGTATACCCTTTTCTGCTGAAATGCTGAAAATTTCCCTAATATTGATTTTATACACAACACTAAGAGGTGTTACCAACACTTGAATAATAATGGTGACTCTGCATCCTGTAGATTCTTTACTGCTTCCATTTATATTTTGCTTCCATATTTGTCTGTTTTCTGTATAAATACAACCTGCAGTTCACCTGAAAGATCCCTGAATTTTTGGCATGGGTCTGTTGGTCACAACTGAGTCGCTAAAAGCTTCATGATTACGCAGAGAACTGCAGATTTTTTTTTTGTTTTTTTAAACAATCTAGTTTGAGCAAAAGATCTATTTTCAGCACATTTTAAAATAAAATATTTGACGAAATATCACGTTTTTGGAATTGGATAAATGGTTTCACTAAGTTGATTAGTTTGACTGTTGGAAAGCTAAAATGTATTTTATTTTTCTGATTTCACAATTTCATTTTTTGGATTTTTTTTAAATAGATAACATGCCTTTCAAACCAATCTGCAGGATTTGGGAATCAGAGAGCTCACCGGCTATCCAGCTTTATCAGGAATAAAAACTAGAGCAGTCAGGCTGATCAAAGTTTGGACTAAGAATTTAAGAAATATGTATGAAAAAAAGGTCGTACCCTTGTAGCTCCATGGGCTCCTTGTCCACAGTCAGACACGTCTGGACCATCTCCTTCTTCAGCTCTCCGATCTCCAACGCAAACGTGTCGATCAGCTGGAAAAAGGCAGAACGAGAAGCTTTAACTGATGAGGGAGTTCCAGAAGGAGAAGAGGAGGGCGAGCAGTCATAAATGAAACCAACAGCAACGCTCAAACCTAAACTGCAAAACAGGAGGGAATGTAGAACAAAAGGCAGTGAAACAGTTCGTCATGTTTCCTGTGAGTGGAGCTCGTTTCCTACCGGCAGGAAACAGGCAGACAAAGCAAAGTCAGAAAATAAAAAACTAACCCACGGTGAGATAAAGAGGGAAAATTTCATGGAGTCACATTGCAGAGATGCACATGTAGTTCTGGTCTCAACTGAAAACCCAATCTGTACAATAAACAGCAGCGCAGCGTGTAAACATCTGGATCCATCTGGACAGGAAGCTGGAAAGACTCCTGTCTGGTGTCGGGCAGAGATAAGACTTGACTCATGACTGTCAGTTAAATCCATGTTTAGCACAAATCAGTCAATGAAATAAAGGGTTAGTAGTGACAGAACACCTAAAAATGTGCTGTATTTAGTGCTAACCCACAACTAGCTTGGGATTCAAACCACAAAGACACAGATGTGAAATGTATTTTACAATCCTGAATACCAGCATCTTCCTCTCAGACAAACATTGGACTGAAATATGCTCTCAAAACAAGAAAATATTCAAATATTCAAATGATTTATTGTCATATGCTGCAGTCATCTGTGCAATGAAATTCTTGATTCACTGTGTCTCTACTTAGAGACGCATTTATCACTCGCATCTACTTACTGAGGTTACAGACATTAAATACGCAGAATAGTGCAAAATGTACAGAAAACAGTATTTATTAAAAACACATACAATTTTTATGGTTAAGAAAAGTTAAGATCTGCTCATTGAGGGAGGCAGGGATGAATACAAAGTGCAGTGCAAAAACAGTGACTGAAAGCAGCAGTATTAGCTCGATTTTTTCCATTTCAGCAACTTGCTACCATTAAAAGTAGCTGAATTATCTGTTAGTTAGCAGCATTAACATGAATGCACAGAAAACTGTATAAATAACTCTGATACTGGCCTTCTTGTTCATTGTCATTGATTTTTATAAATTTACAGTTGACTTTCAAGATCTTATAGGATCAAACATCCGCCACAAGAGCCTGAACGTCTTCTTAGATCAGCAGATGGTGAAGGTTTTGTTGTTTCTAGAGTTCGGCTGATGACTAAACACTATTGTGCTTTTATAGTCCGGCACCAAACTCTGGAAAACTTCCTTTAAATATGTCATCGCTTTCAAATTCCTTCACAGAACTTTGCATTCTTAGCAAAGCTTACATGTCTGTGTAAATTTATACTGGTTTTCATTTTTCATTTGTGATCGACTGCTATTGTTGTCTTTGTCTTTTACTATTGATTAAAAATGTAACATTTTTTTCAGTTTCTGTGAATCACATTATAACTTTGTTAACCTTCTGAACCCCAAAACTTACTGGCAGGTTTAAAAGTCAAAAATCACCAAATAACTTCATTAAAGATATGAGAACACATTCTGGCAAATTTCATTCCTAAATGAGCACATCTGCATTCAAAGGACTCCTTGAAACAGAGCTGAAAACTGCTCCGTTGTTTAAAGATGGCAGCTAATTGATTTCATATTGTCTTGCTTTTTTTTTTTCTTGCATTTTCCACATTCCCTGTTTCCACATGTTGGAGCACTCCCAGGGATTTAAACATATCTGAGCAGATGTTGAAATCTGGAGGCTTTTAACTCGATCTGGGTCAAACAAGATGATTTCTCAAAGTCCACGACAGTGAATCTGGCCACAGAGCACAAGAAATCAACCCATGAAGAACGTCGTTATCAGCTGAGTGGTCACAGAGTGCAAACACTAAGAAGGACAGAGTTTTAATGAGGAGTTTTGGCAGCTTCCACTTCACGTTTCAGCCAATAGGAGGCGTCCTTCTCCAAACCTTCCTCCTAAAACTGGGCTCCAGTCCAGACCAGCGTCACCACAAGGCCCTCTGATTCCCCCTCACAGGACTAAGTGGAGCCAGCTCTGTTAAAGCCAGAGACTCAGGTCAAAACTCCACTAGTTACAGAGCAATCTGCACAACACAACGCTGCACAAAACAAACAAGCTGCTCAGTACGAACCCAGGTGAAGACGGTGACAGTTTTTGAAGAGAAACAGGAGGAGCAAAGTGTCATTTTTCCCATTACAGCTTCAAGAGTCGTGACAGTTGCAGTTTAAACATCTCGACTCCTGAATCAGCACTGCGGTTAATCCCACAGTGGAGTTTTCTCATCTTTCTAAAGAAACAAAGAGTGATGCTGTTGACAGATTAAACCTCTCCAGACGACACATTTTACAGTTTTCTCCTGCAGGATGGATCCAGATTAAACTGAAACCTCTGGATTGTAAACCAGGGACAACTTCAGGTTCACTGAGCAGCAGCCTGTTTGTTTTATCCACCAATTCTGGGCTGAAGAAACGTCACTGGTGTGACTTGAAAGGGGAATTAAAATCTGAACTCTAAGCAGTTTCTGGATGTTTTTTTAATGCTGTTTTACTCACTGTGGGATAATTTTTTATAGAAATATAAAGTCATGCACCTCAAAAGAAACAGCACAGCAATGAAGAGAGAGAGAGAGAACTCTGAAATGTCTTTTGTGCAGAATGAAACAGTTATAATGCCATTAACTTGAAAAAAGAAAAAATAAAGTTGCATTTTTTGGTTTACTTATTTTACAAAAATTGAAAAGCCAAAGGATCAACATGTACAGAATTATTCCAAGTGTCACCAGGTGTTGCCAATACTGGGGAAAAAAGCGGTGACTCATTACAGATATTTCACTATTTACATTTATAATTTGTACTTTTCTCCTGTCTGCTCTATTTAAACACAACCTGCAGTTCAGTTGAAAAGTCCCTGAATTTTTGTCAAATGACTGTTGGTCACAGCTGAGTGACGAATGACTTGAACACTGAAGAATGTTTTACTTTTTACAGAACCTGGTCAGAGCAGATGCTTTGTTTTTGTAGGAGAAGTGATTTTAAAGAAAAATCATAATTTTAAGTTTTCCAATGGAACAATGCATTAAAGATAAGTATTTCAAAGACTGCGAGAAAGTTTAAAAGTTTCTGGCTGTTCATTAAACATCAAAATCAAGGCTAGAAAATGAATTTTATTTTTGTGAATTACTGTAATTCTATGAACACAACTTTAAACTCGTCCAACCTGTTGGAAACTGTAGGTCTAATTTATTTAACTGAAGCTGGCTCCTAACTAAACGACATCATGTCAAAGAAGTTGTCTGTGTGGCTGCATGTAGTCACAAAAAGTGCAGGTTAAACACCAGTTTGTGTATCACAGCTCATTAACAAACATGCAGTCATCTAAACACAGCAGCTTGTCAGTGAAGATCGTGTTATTGTGCTCTTTAAAATAGTTTCAGTTTGTGCTTATGTCTTGTAGAATCCTAAAATAATTTGTGTTTGATCAAATCACTACTCAGCAAAAGTCTGTAACAGGAAGCATTTCAACTCCAGGGTCCCATAAAGAGTTTATGAAGCAATGGAAAGAAGCAGAAACACAACCTCCTGTTATTAGACAGGCTCTGAATTACACGAATGAAAATGAAGAAGAGAAGACATGGGAAATTCCTGAGCTGTAAAGTGAAGGTCAGTGACTGGATCTGGGCAGGAAGCCCTGTGTGGGCCTAAATCCACTCTGCTGACTTTTAAAGGGAACAGTACTGATAAGCAGAAGAGCTCTCAATAACAAATGTTTGTCTTTCGCTGACTTTTATGGAGCTTCATTCATCTGGGTTTGTTTCCAACAAGGAGATGCAGAGTCAGACTGAAGTGGAGATCTCAAGCTGAATCAGGGTTTACTGGTGCAGCTCCTTTAAGGTTGTGCATGTGTGTGTGCGTGTGCAGAGGTAAGTGATTCTGTGCATGGTCTGCTGCTAAAGCCATGGATGGAGTCAATGGGAAACTATGTGTTTGGTTTTGACACACAGACACTTACAGACAGCGCTTTCACAGGGCTGCCGAGGACGGAAAAAGCTGCAAAGCAAATTAAATGTGTGAGTTTGTTTCTTGGGTTTTGGGTCTAAATTTGTCTTTCAGTAGATTTGAAAGTGGTTCAATTTATTCCTCTGTGCAATTTGTCAAAACTAAAGCAAATGCAGTCAGGTGAAAAATGTAATGTTTCATACATTTGAGGTAATTTGTAGCGAGGATTTTGCACAGTAAAACAAGAATTCATTGCTTTGGCGCTTCACTGTCAGGACTATGCATTCACTGTGGTAGTCCTGACCGGGTTCACGCCAAACAAGGTTATCTTGGTTTTGTCTAGCCAAATATGCTGCCCTACAAAGCCAATATATTCGTTTAATGTCTGGATATTACACAGATTTACAGCTAAAGAAGCAAAACGATATGGAAACAAAGCACACACCGGTTCTGATGGTAAAAGGGCAAACTGTCTCTGAGGTTTTCAATCAATTCTCAAGATTAATGCCACTAAATTAGCATCTGCCAAAATGAGAAATATGGTCACAATCTCCTCTACTGTTCCTGAGTTGTGGCGTTGAACAATAGGAAGAAAAGTGTATTTGCAGAACATTAGGATGTTGAAGGGAAATCAACCTTTAAAGTATAAAATGGCATCGCTTTATTGTTTTTTCCTGTTAAGATATTTGAGTGAAGTTTTGTCTGAATAATACATAAATTCTTGAGTTATGGCCAAAAAGCGCTTATCTAATATTTTGGCTCTCTTGTAATATTACATCTTATTAGAAGAAATACACATTTTTTGGGGCTCTGTCAACTATTAGCAGTTCAATTTGAAGTCATAAATATGAGGCAAAACTGCAGAAGAACAAACTTTGGCTTCTTTAGAGGTTTAGTCAGCAAATAATGAAATAGCACAACATCAGACCAGGATTATTGTGCAAGCAGCTGGGATGCTTTTCTGTTTATCTGCAGGAGCTTTAACAAGTCAAAATGAAAAAGAAACTAGACAAAGTTTTGTTTAAAAAAGCCCATGTTTGGATGACTGAAAATTAGCAACGTGCAGGAATTCAGTATATTTCTCAACCCTCATAAACAAACAATTGAAAGCTTCAGGTTGAGGAGAATCATGCTAATTCTACAGGTCGACTTACCCTCAGTAAAATGAAGTCAGTTTATTGGACTGGTAGGGCATGAAAGATGACGAAAGTCTGAGAGGAAAGCAGAAGCAGAGAGGAAGCCGACTAACTGGAATCTGTTAATTCTCCAGAAATAGATCGAGTGTTTTAATGCCACATCTGGCGCCGCAGGAAGAATAAAAGCAAAACTGTTGGTTTTTTGCTGTGTCAACGAGAGACTTTGAGCAACAACATGCGTGATTTGTGATTATAGTTTTAGAAGAAGCAGAAGCTGATGGGAAGTTTCATTCCAGTGTGTTTGTCAGGATGCCAACAAGTGCAGCTGCCATCGTTCACATCCAGCTCTGCTTCAATGTGTGGCAGAGAGTGAAGGAAAACGGTCAGGACGCAGCTCGGCTTTAATGTTTCATCAATCTGTGCCTGATCATAGAAATAATAATGTGAGAATTTGAATAAAGGCTCAACAGGATAAAATGGTCCCTGAGAACATTGATCCATTCATTTTCTTTAGAAATAGTTATCGACAAACAAAAACAACGGCCACTTGTTAACAGTTATGTAAGAAAAGTGATCCTTTCTCACCTGCATATAAACCTGCTGATTTAATACATGTATTTTAAGCATCTACTGTGTGCAGGAGCTGAGTATCTATGTTGAAGTCAATGCAATAATTTAATCGAGAGGTCTGAAAAAAATCCCAAAACCCACAATTCAAAGTGAATAAGAAGTGAGACCACTGAAGCCTGAGATGTGGACATGTGAGCAGATAATCAGTGTCCTTCTGCACAACCACCTCTGATTTATGAGGCTGTTTGAACAACAATATCTCAGTAACTATTAAAGATAAAAGCCTGAAATTCTTAATTTTTATTTGTGTCATTGATTCAGAATCTGTAATATTGGACAAGTAGACCAAGTAGTCTCTGATTATAGGTGAGTTGGATTAGGGGGGAAAAAATTAAGCCGCCATGAAAAATCCCAGCTTTGAGCACATTAACAAAAAAGACAGATAATTCATGTCATCTAGTATTATTTTCTGAACCATATGCATGTCACATAATTATACATATAAAACACTGTTTAATATCCTTCATTACTGTCTAGCTGCTGGAACGGATAAACTTCTCCAGTGAGGGAACAGTAAAGTTTCTTATCTTTTAAGTTTCCTTACTTCTTTCCATATGATATTATTTCATTCTTAGCAGGGGAGAAAAATTTTAATAACTTATATATAATCTATCTCTTGTGGTAGCTGCATTTTTATTCTTACGTTTTACACATGCACTTGTTTTTTCTCTTAATTATTTCTTGATTGTTGCTGCACCACAATGAGATAAAGATAAGCTAAAACATTACTAATGCCAAAGGAAATTCTGGGGCCAGATATTGCTCAGAAAAAAAAACATAACATAGGAAATGCAGTGCCTAAAAGTAGAAAAGTGATAAGATATAAGTATGATACATTAATGAAATAAAGCAAGTAGCTAAAATAAGGTTAGACTAGAAGAGTAAAAAGTAATGCTGGCAATGATACTGACGAAATATCACACATTACAATGAAATGATGAAATGAAATATTGCGAATAAATTAAAAAATAAATCCCTTTTATGTGCGAGTACGTATCTTTTCATTTGATAAAGCATGTCAGAAATTAAGATTGTCATCTTTTAGAGTTTTGTTTTTGTTGAAAAGGCACAAAAATAGTCATTTAATTTGCTGTTTATGGGTTTTTCTTGTTCCAAAGTGCTGAGTCACGATTTCCCAGAAAAACACACTTGGCCTCACAGACAATGACGTGTTTTATGTGTTTTCCTGAGTGATATCTGTTCGGTTGTGTGTCCAGTCGGCCTTTACCTTGAAGAAGCTGCCGCTCCGGTCCGTGAGGCCGCCGGGGGGAGGAGCGCTGGAGGCCATGTTGTTGTTTTCTTGGTCCGTCTTAGTGTCTGAAGCTCTGTGGGGCAAAAACAGGCTTCAGTTGTGGAAATTGAGGAAATTCCTGCTTCGGCCACAGTCGGTATCACGGTGCAGGAATCCTTTCACTGCGAGTCCGGCCTCTTATTACCTGTCTGTCCTGCTTCGCTCCTGTCATCTCTTCACCCTGTTCCCATATCCTCATACAGACGTAATTAATTTTCCATTTCAGGCGGCTTTACTTTCAACACAGCTGCCTCCACACCCATCAGAACAGAGAGCTTTAAAACCAAAAGTCCTCAGAGCAAAGCTGCCACTAAGTAAAATCTCTGCTGGCTTCAACAGTCTGACTTTTTTCAAATGGTTTGAGCAGATACAGGAATCGCTTTCCTCCTCCCTTTCGTTGTATTTATCTGTTTAATCTGTACACGAATCCCCTCCTTCCTCTGTTTCTGCAGCCAGACTGAAACTATTAAACCAGCCCTTCCCTTCCTGGCAGAAGTTCACAGTCTTCGTGAACAGTTCGTCCGTCAGTCCACACTTACATCTCAAAGACAAAGGAAACCATCAACCCTACTCATCATCAGCAGAAGAACAGCATCGACTTAGACGCCACAGAGTCAAATCATGACAGCACATTTCAAGAGAAACAAATGTCAAAGTAGATGCTCTAAAAGTGACCCCAAATGACAGTTGCATTGAATAAATTCATTATTTTTCTATACATGAATAGTTAGAATAATTACTAAACAAACATCTGCAGGACTTTTTAGACTCTTTGTCTTGGTTTTGTTGTTTTAACGTTCTGACTACACCACAGTTTCACTCTGCTCTAGAGGGATGAGAAACGCTCTGTCTTGTTTGTATGTCTTTAAACATTCACATTCATCTCCAGAGCTGCGAAGCCCAGGATGCAGCGCTGGTGCCCCCTTCAAACAGCACCAGGTGGAACTGCTTTTATGGAATATTTGCACACAAGGAGGTGAGAACTGAGATTAAGATTCACAGAAAAAAGCAGCAGGGCAGCATTACTGCATTACTTTCAACTTCTCTGAGGTTGTTGTCTCTTCTAGTGAAATAGATTTAGAAAACACAAAGACATGAATGGTGAAAAGGGAAAGAGGAAACGGCCTAAAATGTGCAGCAAAAGGCAGGATTATATCCAGTTAGTCAAATTACTGTTGAATGACTTCTAACTCACCTACACTTTAACTGCAAACTGTTTGTAATCAGGTACAGGACAGGAAAATAACTAGATCCTGGTACATTAATGCCTCTGTTGACTACTTCACGTTAAATCTTGATGTATTTGCTGCAGTTTTCAACATGTCTGGGTGTCATTATTGCATATGTAATTATATTCTCTAAATAAACCTGAAAATTACAAATAAATTCATAATTTTTATTTAAACTGCTGAAATGACCAAATGCAACCTGAAAAGGCCACAGAAAAGAATTATTTAGCTTTAGCCCTGCAGCACCTTTTAGATTCTTTCAGCTCATTGTTTTGGATTTGAAGCCCACTGCTTTATTGCTTTAAAGAAATTTCTAGAAGGGCGACATAACTAATTGAATAATATAATCCTGGTAATGATTTGGGCTTAATTTAGGTTAGAAACTGTTTTTAGAAAATCTTTATAGTAAGTGTTTAATTTGCTTTCATAAAAAATATATCATAATTAAAGCTGCAAGCAGCGTTGGACGGGTCCTCGCATCCTTGCTGGTCGGCGAATCCACGCACGTCCACCAGGTGGCGCTGCGACCGAGAGTGCATGTCGGCCTATGGATGTGATGAGGGCTGGACTCTGATCACACGTGTAAAATTTCAGGCAGATTGGAGCATGTTCAGGCTACTTCTAGAGCTTTTCTTGTCCATCCACCAGGTGGCGCTGCGACCGAGAGTGTATATTGGCCTATGGATGTGATCAGGGTCAGACTCTGAGCACACGTAAAATTTCAGGCAGATCGGACCATGTCCAGGCTAGTTATAGAGCATGTCGGTGTTACCCTGTTTGAGTTGATAGCTTTTCAAAATGTCTAAAAATGACCAAAAATTTAAGGTTGGTGTTAAATTCTAGAAAGAAGAAGAAGATTAAAGAAAGAAAGTACATAAAAAAGAAGCAATTAAATAAAAGGGAAAAAGTTAAGACAATCAAACTTTTATAAATTATGGGGGAAAAAAAGATGCAAGAAATTCAAGAAGTGTATTTAATAAATAAACAGGAAATTTGTAAATAAGTGTTGTAGTCTTTTTCAGTTAATTGATGGATAGGCGCAGTGAGAGACAGCCAGAAAATGGGGAAGAAATAAGAATGAGGGCACCTCATATACCACGGGGTTGCGAACGAGAATCAAGCCCGGGCCTCAGCGCTGGAGACCTAGTACATACGTGAGTGCCTTAACCCATTGAGCTATATGAGCACACATTTGATGTGCTTTAAAACGTGTATGTATTCAATAGAAAGTCTAGGGGTAGGGTTAGGGTTAGAGAGGTCCTGACAGTAGTAATGTCCAGAAAATATGGGTATGAAATAATTTCAAAAATTAATATTAAGCCTAACTAGCCAAAAAATTTTTAGAATGAAGTTGAGGTTTTTCCTTCTGGATTTTGGCCGGGCTATAACCTTATGCATATAGCCCGGCCAAAATCCAGAAGGAAAAACCGCGGATTAATTTCTCTTAATATTCGGCTGCTTCGTATTAACAGTAAAAATATAAAAGTGTAATATTAAATTAACCCTATTTTTGTTATTACAACTGTTAGGACCTGCCTTTCTAACCCTAACCCTACCCCTAGACTTTCTATTGAATACATACACGTTTTCAAGCACATCAAATGTGTGCTCATATAGCTCAACGGGTTAAGGCACTCACGTATGTACTAGGTCTCCAATGCTGAGGCCCGGGTTCGATTCTTTTTGGTAGTTTTAGTTTAGGGTGCTACTGCGGTGTGTTTTTGGGTTTTAAGAGGTGAACAGGAAGAGGTTTTTTCGTATTGATTATCTTTTACTTTGTTCCTGCTTGGAATGTCCATCAATGTCAACATGAAGTTCACTTTTAGTTCTGTTTATTTATGTTTATTTTACTAACACCCATTTGTTTTTAACCCCCTCACATGTTGTGTTGTTGTAAACTTACTCTTTCAAATAAATTCTCATCTAACCCTCTGGAAACCAGTGTTTGGACTGTTTTTGTGTTGCTCCTCACCTACTGACAGCTGTGGACTAAAGGCTATACTGTGACGTTTTTAGAGCCACATGCTATACTATGATGTTTGTTGGGCGACACACTATAGGCTTTTTTAATTGACATATTATTGTGACTGTTTTTTTTTTTTTTTTTTAGCAACATATAAGAATTCAAACTGTTTTAAAAAATTCCTATACTTTTACTTGTGCAATGAAATTATTATTCTATGGCATTTTTTAGATGACATATTATACTCTGATGTTTTCTTGAATTACACACTATTTTGACAATATACTGCACTATGACATTTTTTGAACCACATATCATACATGACAATTTTAGGCAACATCCTGTCATTTTGTGCTTTTTGAACCACATAATAATCTATGGGGTTTTTTTGCCAACATGCTACACTATGAACTACAGGCCATACTATGTTATTCTTGAGTAAAGCATACTATACTTTGACATTTTCTGAACTACATCCTACACTATGGCATTATACACAGAGTGCTTTGGTTACATGTTGATTTATAATCTAGATTTTTTTCTGTTTTGTTTTTTGACGGGATTACCACAGACCTGACCGTGAACACCGTCAACACCCACCTCAGGGAGACGCTGCCTAAGATCTCAAGGCTGCTTGGTCGTGGTCTTTCTGGCACGTACTCTTCCAAGATGAGCCGGGAAGTTTAACACTGATGGAATGACACCAGGTCTAAGCCGACAAACTTCCAATTCCTCCTCAACCCATAGTCTCTGGGAAACCTACATGGAGTAAGAAAAGTAGACAGAGAAGTAAGTAAGTCTGTACGCAACATATTAAAAAGAAATCATGCAAATAAATTGAGTGCAAAGAACCAAATTCACCAATATACTGGAGACCAGAGCTATTTAATTTGATAAGTATAACCTTGTTTAGTAACATTTCAATTATTTGAGAGCAGTCATAAAGAATTGCCTGTAATCCCAATCATAAAATGGGTTTGGAGGAAGAACATAGATGGTAATCTGGATATACATGAGTTAGGCTTCATAACTACTATTGGTAGTATTGGTGGTAGTAATAGTAATGCACTAAATACACTAACGACTGCTGCTGATACTGGCACTGCTACTATAAATTGTAATATTATTACAAATGCTGATGCTACTTCTACGACTCTAACAGCTATTTTATACTACTACTGCTTGTACTTTTAGTATTACTACTACTGCTTGTACAACTATACTACAGCTACTATTAATCGTCTGGTATTTGCTTGTCAAGCTGCTAGCTCGCCTTAGCGTTTTGCTAGTGGCTCACTAGTTAGCTCTCATAGACTGGAAGCTCTCAACAAGATTTCATAATGAAATTAAAGCTGCAAGCAGCGTTGGACGGGTCCTCGCATCCTTGCTGGTCGGCGAATCCACGCACGTCCACCAGGTGGCGCTGCGACCAAGAGTGCATGTCGGCCTATGGATGTGATGAGGGCTGGACTCTGATCACACGTGTAAAATTTCAGGCAGATTGGAGCATGTTCAGGCTACTTCTAGAGCTTTTCTTGTCCATCCACCAGGTGGCGCTGCGACCGAGAGTGTATATTGGCCTATGGATGTGATCAGGGTCAGACTCTGAGCACACATGTAAAATTTCAGGCTGATCGGACCATGTCCAGGCTAGTTATAGAGCATTTCCTTCCATCCACCAGGTGGCGCTGCGACCGAGAGTTTATGTCGGCCTATGGATGTGATCAGGACTGGACTCTGATCACACCTGTAAAGTTTGACAGATTGGAGCATGTTTAGGGCTTCATAGCTTTTCAAAGTGTCTAAAAATGACCCAAAATTGTCAAAACATATGACATATAATTCAAAATGGCCGACTTCCTGTTGGGTTTTGGGCATGGGTGTCAATTACATTTTTGTGTGTCTTGACGAGTTACATATGCCTACCAAGTTTCATGATTCTAGCTAAAACGTACTGGCCGTAGTAACTGTTTGAAAATTTCCAGGTGGCGCTATGGAGCCATTTTGCCACACACATATGCAGTTTCCCTAAAATATCAAATGGGTTGCCGGTCCAGATATGTGTGGTAATTTTGGCGAGCATTTGAGCATTTTTAACCTGTCAAAAAGTACTTTGTTTATTACGGCAACGATGCGTTGCCACAGCAACAGTGTTTTATGGAAAATATCTGTAAAATAAAAAGATTTTTTGCAGATTTAAATGCCGTTAATATAGTGCAATTTAAAGGTCAACTGTTGTAAAAGATCGAATAAATATTTTGTTTGTTTTTAAAGTCAACATGTAAATATTTGCCTTTTTCTGCAACTTTCTGTTATTTTTGCAAATCAGTAAAATAAAAACTGTTTTTTCACCATTCTTCAATCCTTATACATATTTTTTTTCTTTCAGATAATTGCAAAAAAATAAAATAAAAAAAAACTTTTTGCAGATTTAAAATAAAGTGAAGAGAGTGAAATTTTTCATTCAAACATTGCAAAAGAACAAATTACCATTTGATTTGATTTTACTGGTTATTATCTGCAATTTAACACAATTGGGCAAATCTGTAAAACAACAGTAAATTGTTCACACACTGTAATTTTTGACTGAGAAAACTGTTTGTTCTGCAGTTTGAGAGTTTTTCTTCATTCACAACATTCCCACAACTAGAGGAGCTGCAGCAGTCGGAGGTCATCATGTTTCCTACAATACCCAGCATGCTCTCTGGTTCATCTGAGGCTCACAGCTTTATTCATGTAGAAACACATATTACTCACCTCAGTGTTTCAAAACACGACTTTTAGGTCATTCACAGGATCAACAGCAGCAGAATCATCGCCCACTGATTTTCAATAAACGTCCTCAGCAGGAAGCACTTAGTAAAGCTCATGTTTTAATTCTCCCTCATTCTCTGTGTTTTTATTTCTCTCCACTGTTTTCTCTCTTTGTGGAATTGAAACCTTGAAGCCACCAGAGTCAGACAGAGATCAGTTCTATTTTCAGACAGCCAGGAAATGGGCACAGACTTACAGCTAAAACGGCATTTATTAGACTCTGCTGCAGTTTCATCAGGCTGAAAGTTACAGTTACAGATACTTTCACTATTCAGCAAAATATCTGTCCGCTGATGGAATAATTATCTCATTTTGTCTCAACAAGACAGAAACCAACATATTCCAAACAAAGCTGAGAGAAGCAGCAAATCCCCACATTTTAGAGGCTGTCCAAAAGCAAATAAAAATGTAGAAACACAAGTGAGAAACTTAGAGAAGAGCGCCTATTAAAAAAGAAAAATAGTTAAAATAATAATAATACAAAAGACTTAAATATTCTTCACCTAAATTCAGGTCATCAACAAAGGAGTCATTGAAAGTTGAATTATCTTCAATTATTTCAGAAAATTTGGAATAGAAATCTGGAATTAACATGTAAAATACTAGGCGTTTCCAACACTGAAAGAAAATGGAGGCTCTACATGTTTTACTCTACGTATTTGTTTCCAGCAGCTCTCCTATCTGCTCTGTGAAAACACTGTCTGCATTTCAACTGAAAAGTCAGAAATTTTATAAAGTGACTGTCACAGATGAGTCATTAATGGCTTCATGCTTGTGCAAAGGAGATTTAGTTATTTTTCCTGATCAAACAGCACATTGTCAAAGCTGACACTGGTCAAATCCAACATTTTTCTCAGTTTTTACAGTTTCTGGCTTGTTTCTTTCAGGGTAATAATATTACGCCTTCATTCCCCCCTTTCTTTTAAAGATAACCTTCCATTCAATCCCAAAACAAAGTAACATTTAAAACAAGTTTTGGAGTACAGAGGGTGAACATGATCTGTTTTTTTAATTGTAGTTTTTAATGTTTTCTCCATATTCTCCTTTTCATCTGCATAGTCTGGGTATATTTTTATTACTCCGCCAAGGAACGTGGTGGAGTTATGTGACGATCGGCATACATTTGTCTGTCTGTCTGTTAGCAGCATTACTCAAAAACAGACTAACGGATTTGGATTAAATTTTCATAGTCTGGATCCATGGATTTGTTAAAGATTTCTGTATCATTACAAGAAAGTGGCATGGACAGCAAGTGAACACATCAGCTGCCTGCTGACGATCCATCCCCCACTCCTCCCACCCCACACCCCCCGTCGGACGATATCGTGAACGGTATTCGTCCGGTCAGATATGAACCGATCCTAAACTTCCGCTGCTGCGGAAGTTTTTTCTCCTCCGAAAGGGGGCCCGACAGAAAAAATTTGAGAACCACTGCTATAATGTGAATTTTTTTTCTGATTATTTATTTCCTGCTATGTTTTCAGAGTTCATCCGAAGTACAGGAAAACACATTTTTGTCTCTGAAACTGGTTCAGTTTTGTAAAAATACGTCCAACTAGTGCCATTTAAACGGTCAGGACGACACAGAGTTTGTGTGTCGGCTCAGAGGTCTGGTACGGAGGCAGCTGCACAAACCCACAGCTGATAAGAATTCCCACAGCAGGCCGTGTTGTTGCCCTGAGGAAAACCAGACGACAGCGTGGGCAGAACACAGCGAGTTGCGTTTAACCTGACTCAGAACAGCTCTTTAAAAAGGCTCGGCTGCAGGAAAAGATGTGCGTTGGAGTCACAGAGCAGAAATTGGGTCAGTGGTTCTTGGTGAGTGCAGCTGAACCCGCTGGCCCGAGTTGTGTTTGTTAAAAAAAGACTTGAAGAATCCGAAAGAAGGTTGGGATTACCTTAATTTATTCCATGAGATGTGGTGTCAGTCAAACACCAACCAGACCAGCAGCCTGACCTCTAATCACAGCTTTAGTCTCACAATAGCAGCCTGCAAATGCTCAAACCAGCTTATAATATGAGCGTCACTGAGCTGAGTTATGGTTAGACACTGTGTCAGACGCCAGCAACGCCCAGCAACAAGTTTCCACACTGAAGGTCAGAAAAGCCTGGTCTGTTTCCTCCTCCCCTTTAAATTAGTACCAGGAACGCCAGGACCGAGCTGCAGGAAGGTGGATGTTGACTTTTTCAGACTGAAGAGGAAGAGAAGGAGGTGGAAGATGACATAGCAGGGGGGTGGAACCTCAAAATGAAGAGGAAATATTCTAGATAAAAAGAAAAAATTCTGGAGAAAAAAAGTGAAAACCTGACAGCAAGGGACCAAAAGAATCGTAAATAAATGGTGGAATACTGTAATGTTCAAAAACTGTAAAACAGTAAAAATGACAGCAAGTTTTGGTAAAACTAGTTGCTGTTTTTAAAAATACAGATCTCTGTCATTATGTACTGATTGGGCGTATGTTTTTGTCTGTTTGTTTCACAGTCAACATGTAAATTAATACTTTTTCTGTGATTTTAACAGATATTATCCGTAATTAAATTAAAAAACTAACATGTAAGCAACATTTTTAAAAATACCATTTTTTCAAACATTAATACAGTTTTTCTTCCAAATAATGGCAAATAATTGATAATCATTATTTTTTGTTGATGTAAATATGGTTTAAAATGTCAAATATGTTGAATAATATTTTTGGTAATTTAAATACGGTCAAAAACTATGTAAGTTTGCAGTTAAAGCAAACCAGATGCTACATAGCTGTTTCAGTTTAAATCTTTCGGTTATTAGGCTGTCATTAAGCATTATGCCACTTGTGCTATTTCGCCCTACATGCCGCCAAATTTCGAAGCAGCAGTGCTAAATATGACTGAAAAGGGTTTCAGCTTAGCATAAAGATGTTATGAACCTGCTGTGTTGCTTTTGCTTTAAAATATAAAAAGTGAAAATCTTGCAATTTTACGAAGGCTTTTCTGCTGAAATTTTGGACTACTTGCCAAGTAGTCAACAGCAATTTTAACACGTCAATTCTGAAAACACAGACGTCGTAACGCTGAGATTCAGCCATAAATCCACTTGCAAATCAGCATCTTATGGCTTCAGATCTTTGCTAAAAGTCATGCTTTATTGCAGCATAAAAAAATAATCCTTTCATTGCTGTCAGAAGCACAATATGGCCACAGATTTGCTGTAGACACCAGCTAACTCCCTGAATCTGAGGCAATATTATGCTTATGGCTTGCATCCCACAAAGTATGATGGGAACTATAGTTGTAAGACCATATCCAAACTGTAAGTAAGAAAAAACAAAACCCACAACTTCTAGCTCTCTTCATTTTGCACTACTTTTGACAGAACTATGGACAAACAGGCAAAAAAAAAGCTGTATTCAACCTTTTTTTCCCCCACAAAAGTCATCCTAAAACAACTCAGCTTCCCATCACTTGTTACCTGATCTGAAGCTCATGAGATGCTGAATCAGCTTCACAAAGTGCCAAAACAGCCACGCTATCTCCTTTAAAACAATCAATATATACAAATAACTGATCCTGAAACTACTGACAGATGTTGTTTCTGACCACCCTCTTTGTTTGGAGCAGTCGGAAACTTGGAAAACATGTTTTTATGGAGAAGTGAAGGGAATATTCTTACTTATATGGCTAGAAGAGATGCTGCGGATCTGCAAATGCCTGCCAACAGCTGTGAGTGTTGTGAAACAGCCCATTAGTTCTGACACGGTGCATATTTCTGGCTACATTTGACTTTAATCACATCAGAAGCTAATCGACTCCAGGCAAACCTGCAGCAGAGTGCTATTCCAGAGGAGGAGAGTAGTTTGCTTTCTGCAGCTCTGAACAGAATATGATGTTGCTGTGCAGTTTGTGGAGTGTAATCTTTCTATTGTGTCTCTATGGGTTATTGCTAACTTTACATTTTCTACCTGAGTTGTAGAGACTCTGACAAATGATGAGTTATGCAGAAGGCTGTAATTCGGGGGAGAAAAGTAGAATCTCCCTGCAGCTTTCGGAAAAGATTGATTTCTACATGAATTATTGGAAATTTTTGGTCTAACATAAAATTAAAAACACTAAATTAGCATTTGGAGCTGATATGGTTCCATCCAGGGATGCTGTCGGTACCAGATCAGCTCGGGATCTTGCATTTGAAGATGATGTCACATGCTACAATTGGCTGTACATAAAAAAAAAAATCGAACGATATCATGTTCTTGTGCAGCAAAATACCATTTAAACCTTTGACTGTGTGATTGGCCACAGTGACGCTGTCTTAGCGCACTTCAGCTCACCTAAAAAATAAGAGCTTTGATTGGTAGGCATTAAGCATCACTGAAGACTTTCTCATAGTGCCAGTTATTAGCGAGTATTCTATTGATTATTCTGGCGATTAATCGAGTAATCGGATACTGCACTAGGCATGTGCATTACAGCATCAAAAGCAGAAGTGAGCACACTGTGCAACAGAAATAACCATTAGCACAAAATTACTCTGAATTTGTCCAAAATATACAAAAGCTGTTAAAAATGACTCACAAATTGTCCGAGCTCTCCATACATTCTGTTTCCCTGAATCTTAACAGTGTAAATAGAGAATTAACATGAGCCATAAACACACAGGACTGGGAAATACAGCAGGTTGAAACAAACCAAATTATTGGTTACTATCAGGTAAAATAACACAGATTGTAGATTGCTGTATTGCAGACTCACTTTTCTGTATACAAACGAAACACCACACCAAATCTCATTTCCAAAAGAACCCAAGAGAAGATCTTTTTTTTCAAAATGTGCAGTTTATGTTGTTCACTTAAGACTCTATTTCCAGTAATAAATCATAACGTCTGAATAAGTTCTCACACACATAATGTGAAGTCATGCGTGCAGCAGAAGCAGAGCTGCTCTCTGCTCGTGCAGCTGAACACACTGTTGGACTTCATGCTGCAGGATCACAGTGTGGCTCCTACATAAAGCGTTCAGTGTTAACATCCCCCACAGCGACGTTCAGTCTCACACCACCGCTAACACGAGTGGCTGCAAAACTGCATGGCTTTTTATAAACATGTAGCCTTGAAGCTGCAGACAGAAACAGAAACTCAAGAACAATAACACACCCACGACCTCAAACAACTACTAATCAGCTCTGTAATCCAAATCTGACGAGCTGCAAGTTGTTTTTCACCCAAATACCTTCATGCTGATTCATTTCCCCGGAGCAGGATGTAACTATGAGTCTTTGGCCCAAAAAGTCCTGAAGCTAATCGCTTTAACAGATTCCAAGGAAGCCTAAATGAGGAAATTGGCCCCTTTTATTGTCCTGATAAACTTCGATAAATAATCTATCAGAGAAGAAAGAGAAGGATGGAGGACTGTGAGGTGTGTTCAGGTACAGACAGGAAAGGAAATGCAGTGAAAGTGAGCTGGAACATGTTGCTGCAGGACACTGATAAAGAATCAAAGTATGAAATGTTACTAGAGGGGGAGAGGAGGGTTAAAGCCTCCTATTTATAGTGTAGCGTGTCATTAACGGCCTAATGCTCACACATTTCTGACTCACTTGAAACTTTTGTAGCATAAATTTTGGATATTGAGGAAGAAGGAGTTTTTTTTTTTTTGCTAATTGAGAGGCTGTTTGAACAACAATATCTCAGGAACTATTAAAGATAAAAGCCTGAAAGTTTCACTGTTATTTCTCATCACGTCACTGATTCAGAATCGGTGTTATTGGACGTCACAATAATACAAAACAAAACAATACTTTTAATAAAGAAATACATCTTGAAAATAGTTCATTTTTTGTTGAAGTTTTAGAACTGGTAAAATATTGGTAGATATTCTGAAGTTTCAAACTGGTTCAGGATTGCAGATTCTGAATAAATGACATGATGTAAGAAACAAACAAACAAACAAAAAATCAAGATGACTGGAGTTGAAATGACCAGTTTGCTGCACTGAGCGGAAGATGTGAGGAAGTACCTGAGAACAACATTATGCCTGTATTCAAAAATTATGATATTTTTGCTTGTATTTGGAGACTCACACACTACGTGACTAAATAAAGACATACCTGGTATCGCTGGATTCAGAAGTAACGTCTTTGCAGAAGAGCAGCAATTTTCTTTTACTGCTTTTATACTTTATGTAAGAACCACCTAAACACACGTCATCTACAACAGCAACAACCACTGGAAGCTGAACGTTCCCTTCTAGGCAGATAAAAAGCTACCTGCTCTGTTTCTGTATCACATCTAGTTTTTCTGACTTCTACTCTCATAGTCTGTGCAGTGGTTTCAGAGGCTACAGCCACTTTAATCTGTCATTTTTGCAAGAGGTGTTGCATCTAATCTGGCAGAGTTGCAGCAACAGGTTCAGTAACACTCAGTTCAATAAAGCTGCTATTTCCTCTCTTATTCACAGTTTTGTTCAGTAAAAAAAGGATCTAATTTTGACCTAAATTCTCCAAAGTGTCTCTGAACCACAGAGCTAAATGAGAGTCACAGCTGTGGAGCTGCGGATGGTGTTTAAGGTATATATATATATATATACATATATACATATATATATATATATATATATATATATATATTTTTTTTTTTTTAAAGGTAAAGATATTAGTGAGAGTCAACATGAGGTGCTTTGCTTTCTTTCAGTCCCCTCCTCAATGTGAGAATCCGTGCACTGTTCCTAAAACTGATCTAAACTTACAAAGCCTGAGGTCTGTATTATATGGAACTCATATTTCAAAGTAAATTCTTTGAAGTTCCTGTCAAACACATGTGACATACAGCTGTGCACGTGTTCACTTTTACTAGCAGCTTTTAGTCCTTTTGGTTTCAAAAGGAAAATCAACTTTTACTTTTCACTAAAGTTCATTCAATTACCATCACATGCAATGTGGAAAAAAAAGTTATGGTTATGGTAAGTTATATGGCAAATGTTAATTGTTGTTGATTTACTGTATTTAAATCAGCAAAAATATCATTATTTTACAAATATTTGCCATTAAGAAGAAAGAGAAACTCAATGCGTATTTGATAGATTTCCTGTTGTGTTAAATTACAGATAATATCTAAAAATAATAATAATAAAAATCATACTATCAATTTACATGGTGACTGTAAAAAAACTGTACATAATGTCTGCACCAAAAATGTGTATTTGTATGTAGTTTTTTACAGTGTAGAATCTACAGAAACACAGTTTTTTGCTGAAAATATTTGAGACAAGCAGCGACAAAGTCTGACAGACTGAGACAAAAATAAATAATGATAAGATCAAGAGTTCAGCAAAGCTTCTGCAGCCTGAAGGAGAAAAATAGATCCACATTCATAAAAACAAACAAGACTACACTGAGAAAAATTAATGTTTTTTAACTGTTCTTAATTGTAATTTTTGGAGCAATTTACTGTGATTTTTTCAGATTTTTAGATTTTCATTAAATTCCGTTAAATAACTCGTAAAATCACAGAAAAAAGTTTCAATTTGCTTGTCAATGGCTAATAATACTAATAGTACTAGTAATAACGCCACCACCACCAACAAAAATACTAATAATAGTAATAATAATAAATTACATATATTATCAGAAAATCTAAATAACCTCTACATCAAAAATATGTATTTTTATAAATCGTAATACTTTTTTATTTTAAAACATTCATTTGACCATTTTTTTTACAGTATTTAAATCTGGGAAAAATATGATTATTTTACAAATGTTTGCCATTATTTGAAAAAAAAAGAATTTCAGTATTGAAAAATGGTGATCAATGTTCAAATTGTAATTGTACAGATTTACAGTTTTGGTAATTTGTATTTAATATTGAGTAAAGTCACAGAAAAAAACGCAGTAACTTACATGTTGACAGTAAAAAAACAAAAGTTCACATCAAAAATCTGTATTTTTTAAAAAAAAGTATTTCATTCTTTTACAATATTTGACTCTTTTTTTTTTCACTGTATTTAAATCGGCAGAAATAGCATTATTTGACAGAAGAAGAATATTAAGGATTAGAATTAGTATTTTTTTTAGTATTCTTATTTTACAATTTTTTTGTTTTTGGGTAATTATAAACATATCTCGTAAAAACCCATTTAAGATTATGTTATTAGTGTTATGAATAAAATTATCTTACTATTAGTATTAATTTACATGTTTACTGTAAAACATAACAAAAACAGGGCAAAACTGTAAATAATGTACAAATCCAAAGTCTTTTTTTTTTTGGTGGTGGGGTAAGTTCTTCATTCTTTAACAGTGTGTAACCATAAAGTTACTCTGTTTTAGTAGACATTTATCGTCATTTTCACACTTTTTCACAGCCTTTGAACGTTTCATTCCTCCACCTTTTTCAAATTCATTATCTGTGGCACCCTGCTGACAAATTTACATCGTTTTCTACTAATGTTTTTTTTTTATTTTCCTGGTATCAACAGCCTCTTGAACTTGTCTAAACCTGCTGATCTGCACTTCAAACTCGCAGCGGAGCGAAAACAGCAGAAAACCTTCAGCAGCCTCCGAAAACATTCGACGTCTGCTGCAGTAAAAAGCAGAAAGCGTTGAAGTCTGACCTTAAAGTCGCTGCTCTGAGGCGCAGTTTTCCTGCTTCATGATGAAAACTGAGGTTCGGTTCGGTTCGGTTCGGAGATTCCGAGCAGCTCCACAGGTTTCATGGTTCCTCTGGTTCCTCTGCAGCTGCTCTGCTCTGAGAGGAGGAGGCGGAAATACGAAGCCTCCTGTGATTGGCTGGAAGGATGAATCCTTAATTGGTCATTAAAGGTCCCCAAATCACAAAAGCTGACATGATAGCCTGCATGTCTGTCACTGCAAACAGCTGTGATGCTGCTGCCACGTACAAAACATCATGAATACGTTTAATTGTACATGAAGTATGATGTTAGAGCTCATATTTTGATGTCACACGTGTGCAAAATGTTACTAAATGTCTAAAAAATTACATTTTTCAATAAATAATCTATAGACAAATGAGAGAACTGAAAGTGAAAACACCGCTGAAGGATTTCTGACACTAAGCAGCTTCATAAAATAAGATGAAATACACATTAAAAAAGTGAGGAAACTTTTTTACAAGCTCCTGACAGAGAGATTTTGTGTTTATTTATTTATTGGAGCTTTTTTGCATTAGAAAAACACAAAATGAGCCATTAATCTGTTGAGTAGGACTAGATAGCTGATGCAGTGGTGGAAAAAACTTTTCGGACACTTTAAAATTTTACACAATCTTAAACATTGTCATTCAATATTTGTGGAAAAGTCTTTTTTGTGTTTCAAAAGGTATGGCTGCATTAAACAGACACAAACAAGTACAAATGACACTTTTTGGTTCATTGTTTAAAAGAAAACTAACAAAACTGAATTCTACCTAAATGACCCAGTACTCAAACATTCTTATTTTTATGGGACCAATCAGTTTTAAGTTTTTTTTTTTCTTCTAGAATTTAGGCAGTGATTGCCTCAAAAGGTTGTGCAACAAAATATTAAGTTTAGGGTTCCTTCATTTTTGTACAGGACTGTTTCATGAGTTTATTTTTTAAATAATTATGTTAAGCCATGGTTCAAAAGCAATGTCTGATTTTCATTGGTTAATTGTCGTAGAATTTTTATTTATTATTACTTTTGTCAGATTCAAATTATCTCTGTGACCATTGTGGGCTTTTCTTTCATTAACCGAGGGGTACCAACAATTTTGTCCACGTGTATTTCCACTACTGTAGTTCCAGGTCTGAATCTTATTTTCCTGCAGAAATATTGGAACTGACATCTAAGATAAGCTGGGAATTAAGCTGATGAAGGTAATAATTTACATGTTGACTTTAACAAAGAGGCCAACACTGTAAAGATTTGTATTACCAAATGTGAGCATGAAGTTACACTGGTTTAAAGCTCTGGAATCAGCAAAAAAAAATAAAATATTTTTTTGTAATTTTCTCTGCTTTTACAGCCTTGGAAGTCACAGCACTTCACGGATTTTTAACGTATTATTTCTGCCACAATTGCTGCCAGATTTTTAGTGATTTTCTGTGTAAAATTATTAATCGCACAGCTTCAAAAAGAGCACATTTTGGGACACCATGTGGGGAAAAGCTAATAATCCTCCACCTGCATCTTTTTAGTCCATGAGGAAGAACTTCCAATTTAATAATTTCTAATAATGAGATAAGATACTTGCAGTTATTAACAACAATAGTATAATTATTGCAAATTAGAAAGTGATGCTCAGTGTTTAAAAATAATACAACTGGCAACCAGTAATTTAATGTTAACTAGAACTGCATGTTTTCTGGTATTACTGTGAGTAAAATAGATGCTTCTTTATTTCTGTTGCATCACATTTGAGAGCAAAATCTCTAAATAATGTAGACAGTAACACAGGTTTAACTTATTCTTTTCTTTTGATAGCTTACTGTCCATAAAAACAGTAAATTAAGGTTGAGTATCCAGATCCAGCTCATAAAAACACTCTGTGTATGTAAATCATTTTATTGCAAGAAGACCACTGGAACAAGGCCAACTTCTTTATTTCTGCCCAGAGGTCCTCATCAACAAAAATGAGGATTTACAAACAATTCAACAGACATGAGCATAAAACCACAATAATAATCTGAAAACTAACCGTCCTACATTCTAAATACTGTATATATCTCAAATATAACTGCTCATCAGAAGTTTAAAGTAGCATTTTCCTCCTGATATGTACAACGAAAATCAAGACAGTGCCTTTTTGATCTCGGAAATGCATTAAAATTACACACAAAATAATCAGAATTATGAAAGAGGCATGCAAACCGACCAGGACATGTCTAAAAGTCTAGCTGAAAATATTCCCAAACCACCTTCCAATGCAGCTCCACAGCGCCATCTAGTGGCTGCAGGAGGAGCAGCAAGTAAAATGAACTGAAATGACATTTTCCACGTTTAGTCTGAACACACGCTGACACTGAGTGGAAATACTGCTGGCAACAGATCAAACGAAAAGAGGAAATCACAGTTCAAGATGTGCGTCTGACAAACACCAACTGCACGTTTCTTTTTTTATGAAAATGAATCTTAGTCGGGATTTCGTCACTAATTTAATTTGCAAGAAGTAAAAACACTTTGACTGAGAGAAACAAAATGATCACAAGCAACATGATGAGAGCTTCTTTGTGGCTCCTGTGCGTCTCTGTGCTCATTTCCAGGCTTTATGCGGTGGTTTTATATCTGTTTGTGTTCATTTTCTATCTCATTTTAGCCAATCTGTGTCTGTTTGTGTCCATTTTGAATTTGTTCTGTTAGTTTGCATCTTTTTCTGGTTCTCTTAAATCTCCTTGTATTGGTTTTAAGCCTAGTTGTCATTATTTTGAGTCCAAATCCAGTCATGCTCCCTCTTATTCTGAGTCATTTTCTGTACTTCTTTGTATTTGTGTTAATTTAGTCTCTCTTAGGCCTTTTAATAATTGTTTAATGTCATTTTAAGTCCCTCTGTGGTTGTTTTGAGTAATTTTAAGTCTCTTCGTGGCTGTTCAAGCCTACCTATAGTAGTTTTGCTTCTTCTTGAAACTGTTGTGAAACATTCTGAGTCTCTTTATGGTTATTTTGAGTTTATTTATGGATGATTTGAGCCATTCAGAGATTATTTATACCTGTTTTGAGTCTACTTTCAGTTGTTTTGCATCATTATGAATCTCTTGGTGGGTGGTTTGACTCATTTTCTGGTTATTTTGACAGTTTTTGCTGTTTTGAGTTTTAAGCCTCCGTAGTTGTTGTGTGTCTATTTGTATCATTTTAAGTCTCTGTGGTTGTTCTGAATCTCCTTAAAGTGTGGAAAGAAGAGTCTCTTTAGAGTAGTTTTCTGTCTACTTGCCATTTTAAGTCTCTTGGAGATCGGTGTGACTCATTTTGATTTGATTTTTGGTAATTTGGATTGTTTTTGTTGTTTCGAGGTATTTCCAAGCCTCTGTAGTTGTTTTGTGCCCGTTTATGTTCATTGCGCTTCACTTTGTGGTACGTTTGCATCCTTTTCTGGTAATTATTTTTTTGTGCGTGGGTGTTTTGAATCACCTTTGTTGTATTTGTAGTAATTTTGAATCTCTGTATGGCTGTTTTGATAGTTTCTGTGGCTGTTTTTAGTAATTTTGAGTCTCTTTGTAGATGTTTTGCCTCCTTGCATCTGCTTTAAGTCATTACATCTTTCAGTGTCTTATTGCTGAAGATGTTTTAAGTATTTTAGGCCCCTTGTACTTGTTAAGAGTCTCCTTATAGTTCTTTTAGGTTATTTTGAGTGATTTTGAGCCTTTGTAGTTGTTTCTAGTCATTTTGTAGCTGTTTGAATCTCCTTAAAGCATTTTTTGAGTCTTTATGTGGTTGTTTTCTGTAATTTTCAGTCAGTAATTTTGATTTCCTTCATGATTGCGCCTCCTTGAAACTGCTGAGTCTTTTTTTAGTCCCTCTGTAGTTGTTCTGAGTCTCTTTGTAGTTGATTTGAGCCATTTTGAGTTTCAGTTTAAGTCTTTTTGTAGTTGCTTGAAGCTAATCATAGTTGTTTTAAATGAGTCATCATTGTCTCTGTAGTTGTTTAAGCAACTTTGAGTCTCTTCATAGTTGTTTTGTGTCATTCTGAGTCTCTTCATAGTTGTTTTAAGTCATTTTGCATCTCTGTGTCATTGCTCTGTGCCTCTTTGTGGTGGTTTCTTTGACTAACAAAAAGTGTTAGCAGTTACTTCAGACAGAGGCTCTGAACCGGGGGCCCCCTGATGCCTCTGAGCTCCTGATCCAGAGCCTGGTAGGTTCATTTAGTGAATCCTTTAATGTTTAGGGTCAGTGAGGAACTGTAAAAACTGCATCCTCCTCACAACTCAACATCCTCTTCTTCAAAATCTGCTGTGTTTGAACTAACATACAAATGTTGCGATATCATTCCAAACTATACAAAACTTATAAATTATAAAGTTCTATTCTTAAATATAAACAACATCAAGTCAGTTTCCAGTACTTAGATTATATATTAGGTACAGTACATTGTACAGCTCTGTTCCACTGAATACACTGTACACGATCCAAAGGGCTGAAACTGGTGGTTAGACATGATCTTTGAATAAATTAATTCATAAATAAATCATGATTATGTCTTCCCAGTGACAGTGGTTTCCTTGGTTCTCCATCAGATTGTAACACACACACACACACGCACACACACATACACACTGTGCCCACTCTTAAGTCCAAATCTACGACTTCTATACTAAAAATACTTTTGGCTTTTAAGAAATAACGTTATACTCAACTAAAAACTAACTCTTCTGATATAATACAAGAGGTCTACTGTCTAGAGGGAACTTTAACTTCAGTAGTTACATGTTTAATGTACCTGTAGACGCTTTGCAAATAGAATAATAAAAAGAGTTACATCTCTAATCCATAAAGTGACAGTGCTGGATGTCAGTTCCAGGTAGATCCCTTTCTTTTGTTGGTTAAAGAAAAGTAAAGCCCACATCTACTCGGACATGAAAGAAAAGAACAGCTAAGAACAGACTCTATGTGAATAGTGTTAAATATCTCTGTCACTGCAAAGCTAGAGCTGTGGCTAGAACAGCATGCTGCATGAGACGTGTTGAAGCGAGTAAAATATCGTCGTCGGATCATTTCGGCTTTGCAAGACCGATCCAGATGTGCATAAGAGAATTCCATATATCAGTTAATATTCTATAATCTTCAAATATATACAGAGAAAGACAGTTTTGTGGGATTTTTTTGCTTAAAAATACCTTAAATCGTGTGCTTATATCCAAACTTGTACAAAGAGTAGCAAACAATCCAGCTGAAAATCGCTGATTCCTGTCTTCCCTCACCTCGGTCAGTAGCAGCGTGTTCATCAACAGCAGCCGTTGGTGTGGATTCAGTTCATTCCAGCCAACCTTTTGGTTCAACTGGCAGAAAACTTCTGCTGCTGGGACTTTCTCTTTTTGCGCCTCCAGTCCTGAACAACAAAAAAAAAACAACAAAAAAACAAAAAACCCTCCCCAAAGCCTCCGGTGTCCCCTTTCTCTGTCTCTTTCGTTTGTATTGCACCAAAGATAAATCATACACAGCTCTATTTCTCTAAAAAATAAAAGTCGGACTTGGTTCCAAGGCGGCAAGAAACTGGAAGCCAGGTGAGGTTTCGTCCATCAGAAGAAGAGGAAGAGGAGGATGAGGAGGCAGGTCAGTGGATGTCTCGGCACATGGGGAGGTTGACAAATATGAAAACGTTGAACTCGATGAGGATGGAGAAGCACAGGAAGATGGCGTACATGACGAGGCAGGCCAAGCCCAGTCGCCGGTCCAGAGTCCATTTGTTTAAATGGACGCCGAGAACCTGCAGGAAGATGAGATTCACTTTAGAGATGCAAATGAGCAAGAAGAACGGATCTGAAAGACAACATATTCTGCTATTTGGGGGGATTAATTTCTCTTCAGTGCTACTGCGGACTTTTGGGCAAAACTTACAATTTTTTTCCCCAAAAGAGAGTCAGTTGCAGGTGTCTGGATTTCCACTCACTGATGTCCAAAAATGTTCATTGTTCTGTTATGCTTGTCTGTTCTCAATCTGCTATTCCTGCTATCCTTACCCTCGCCCTAACCAGTCAAGGCAGATGTCTGCCATCCCTGAACCTGGTTCTGTCTGATGTCTATTGGTTCCTTCCCATTGTTGCCAAGTGCTTGCTCAAAGGGAATCTAAAAGGAACTTTGAGTTGTTAGATTTCTCTGTTTAAAATGTGTAATAAAATTGAATTGAAAGGAATTTAAAGAGTCCATATTCTGCTTACTTGCTTATTCATTCTGCTATCCTGCTACCCTTACCCTGAGAGGTGAAGGCAGATGTCTACCCTCCCTGAACCTGGTTCTGTCGGAAGTCTTTGTTTTTGTCCTTCCTCATAAAGAGTAGTTTTTTTTAATTCCTATCCACTGTCACCAAGCCCATCTTCGACTGTTTTGAGGGATTTCACTTCTCTTCAGTGTGTTAAATCGGCACTTTTTGGGCAAAATTTACAAAATCCACACCAAAAGGGAGTTTGTTTATGTTTTGTCATCTTTGCAGGTGTCTGATTCTGGATTTATAGGTCTTTGATCTGCGGTCACTGGCTTCACTGATCTCCAAAATGTTCATTATTCTTCTGTTTGTCTGTTCTCCATCTGCTATTCTGACCCCAACGGTTGAGGCAGATTTCCGCCCTCCCTGAGCCTGGTTCTGTCCGCGGTTTCTTGGTTTCTTCCCACTGTTGCCAAGTGCTTGCTCAAAGGCTATTTTTGCAGTGGTTTTGTATCCAGTTGTGTTCTTGAGCTGACTTTACACGTGTCTTTAGTAGTGTTTTCATATCTTTTTGCCTCTTAGAAATTATACAACACTGACTCAAGACTCAAGATACATTTTTTGGCTTGAAGACAAAAAAGAAGAATAAAGGAACTCATGAATCTTCTTGCAGCGTCTCAGATTCGTCCTGTGACCTCATTTTCAGGTCTCGACCCACAGGCTGGGAACCTTTTCTAAAAGCTGGTGGCAACATTTTTCATATCACCCCGATATAATTATGTGCCAGCGGCTGGTTTCTAAACTGTGACATGTTTGATGCTTCAGCTGCTGAATCACCAGGACAGTGAACTGCAGAAATCATTACTTACTGTGAAGAATACTGAGGCGAGCAAAAGTCCAACAGAGAATATGAGTCCTCTGCTGTTGAGATGGATCTGTGGAGAAAGACACAGGGAGTTTTTTTTTTTTTTATAAAAGTTAAAACTGTCTGGGTTTAAAATGCCTTTAAAATGGCCTTGAAAAGCATATTATCCTTTTAAAAAATCACCAAAAGTACACAATTTATAAGCTAGACAGAATCATAACAATTTAACTTCTTTATGCTCAGTTGGCAAACATACAGCAAAGAAATAAACTATATTATAGAGCATTATAGTCGTGTTGTAGTGTAGATTATTGAAGGATAGAATGATTCCTGTGTTTATTACAGAAGGTTACTTCTGGGGTTCCTCCCGCCCATTTGTATTTGTTTAGTACATAAATTGCTTTTGTTAAACTCAGAACCGCAAAACCCACCGGTGGGTTTGAAAGGTGTGCTCATTTTATGAAAATTCCCCAAATTATGCCATTTATCACAGCCAGAAACTGTAAAAACAGAAAGATTTGTAAGATTTCCAACTTTCCAACAGTCCTTTAACTAATCATGTGTGATGTGGTGTTTCGTCAAACTTTTCTTTACTAAATCTCATCTTAAAATTGCGTTATTTCATGAAAATCACTTTATTCTGCAAGTGTCATTTAAAAATTTGCAAAATAAACCATTTCATTCTATAACAAACTAAAAATTCTAGACTCCTTGGTACAACTGTGAATCCCAGAAATTCAGCTTTTGTTTTTAATATTATTATTAAATCTTTCATACTAACATCTGGCACAGAACAGATTTGTTCTGTTTCCATAGAGGTGCAGGATTAAATATTGTTGTGAAAAGTGAGCCCACAGTGAGGAAAAATTAAACTTGCTGAGAAGGTTAAAAAACTGCTTCTTTATGCACCACAGACTTTTATGTCACCCATTCTTTCCCTTGTAAAGAATATTCATCAGGTTGATCAATAAATAATATCTGCTGAGTGCAGAGGTCTAACAAACAAACTCTCATGTTCTCCTCTGCTCTGATGAGTCCAGCAGAACCTCACTCACGTTGGATCCATAGTCGATGCAGAGAGTTTGCAGAGCCCAGGGGAGGCCGAGGCCCACCAGGATGTCGAACACGTTGCTGCCAATGGAGTTGGAGATGGCCATGTCTCCCATGCCTGAGGTAAAGAGAGCAACACCGACTGAGCACAGCGGCCTGTAACAACCTATCGACCACATCTACTAACGGCAAATATTGATTTCAGCTGCCCACATCTTGTTTGTGTACCTTGTCGAGCCACTATAACACTGGCCATGCAGTCGGGGACGCTGGTCCCTGCTGCCAGGAAGGTGATGCCCATGATGACGTCAGGGATGCCGAGAGTGAAGCCGATCACTGTCACCTGCAACCACATGGACAACACAACTCAATCTAGACCTTTACTCGTTTATTCTTCAAGCAGCAATCAAAGAAAAGAAAAAAGTAATCGTAACTGGTGTTATGAAATTAACCCAACAAGTCTAAATATTGACCCTACAGTGTTATTTATGGAGTGAACTTTCTGGGTTTGGTTTTTGTGTGTGTTCTTGCCCAGGAAACAGACGCAAATTAGACGCTGGCTAATATTATTGCTGTCCCTGCAATTAATAAACAATAAAAATTTTCTAAAAATTTTAATTTTGCCTAGTTAAGTCAACGTTTTTATACAGCACATATAAGACAATAGCTCTTGTAAGTGTTTTTCAGTAATAAGTACAATCATTGGCCTTGAAATTAACTCAATAACTGGTGGAGACACAAAGACTTATTTTATTTCAACATTCTCCACGATGTCTTCAATCCACAGAGCTCAAGTTGTTCATTTTGGCCTCACAGTTGTGGAGCTGCAACTTTCAGATTTTTTTTAGGGAGAAATCTAAAACAATAGCTCAGAGCTGAAGGGAGTTAATAACAGAAGTCAACAGTTGCCAAAATTATGACAAACATCATAAAATTGTGCATCTGTTCACTAAACACTGCAGCTTCTCACTATTTTAGAAATAAAAGCTACCAGCGGAACAGTTATTAACCTTCAGGTAGAATAGTTCTACCAAAAGGCACTAAAAGAGTTTTTATTGATTAAACATTTTCGATGCAGATTTGAAAGAATATTTAAAATCACATCTATAGCTGTGTTCTGAATCACATATTCTTTGGTTTTACTTTCAGTATGTACTGAAGCTGCATTTAAAAAGAACATACTGTTGCATGCAGTATCATGCAGTTTACTAAATACTACTTTGTCATAATACTCCACCTTAATCTTTGACTGTCTTGCTCACATATTCAGTATGTCATTCGCTGACTTCTCTAGTTCTCATTTTTTGATTTGCTTGTCCAGTTTGACAGATTTCTGATCAATAACATGATGAGAACAAACTGTCAGGCTTTTAGAGCTAATTGTTCATGTGATATTGTTGTTCAAACAGCCTCAATTTTTAACAAGCAAAGAAAACCTGCTGAATGTGGGTCGACAGGAAAAAAAATTGAGATGGAATGACACACTGCACTTCTGTTTTTATTTCTAAAACCCGCTATATTGATCCTATATCAGCTATACCTGTACTGTTTGTTTCCTTTATTACATTTAGAAAATCTAATAATTTTGCATCACTTCTTAAACAGCTGATCAGATTTCAGAAGGTTAAAGACTGAACTGACCATCCAGACCATGATGTACGAGAGTCCAGCGATCCAGATGGTTGCAGTGAAGAAGGACACCATGAACCACCTCTCCCAGCGCCGTTTGGCACAGTTGGGCACCGTGAAGAACAGCAGCAGGGACAGCGGCCACATGGTCAACCACTTCAGCTTGTTGCAAACACCAGCTGAGGGTAGAAGAACAGGTGTAACCATGACTGAAGCACCTGAGAGAGGTCGTGTCGCTTCAAACCTTCACCTGTGTCCTACCTGGAACTTTGAAGGGCACCAGTGGTCCTTCGTTGTCGTCCTCTCCTTCTCCTTCCTCGTCATTCTCATTGTTCTCGTTGTCCTCGTTCTCGTTCTCCGTCTCATTGCCTGACTCCAGCCGCTGAAGCCTGCACCTCCCGTTCAGGCCTTGCTCGGCCCCGCCCATCCCGTTCTCCAAGCCCCGCCTACTCTGACCTCGGGCCGCAGAGTCCGAGTCGCCATTGGTGATGCGATTGACCCGAGTCTCCGTGGTGTTGATCAGTCTTTGTCTCTGGAACATTAGAAGATAAGATAATACTTTATTAATCCTGAAGGAAATTCATGTGCCAGATATTGCTCAGAAAAAACAAATGACAGATGAAACAACAGTAGTTACTAAAAATAGAAAAGCAATAAGAAACTTTGAGTGTGCCAATGCAGCTCTTGCCGGATAATATGTCCTGCCATAATTATACCAAAGTTATCATTCATATAAGTATATTTTATTTTGAAAAGGCAGCTGTTTCACGAGCCCCAGCCAGTTCCTTTTAACAGCTTTGAGCTTTAACTTTGAAAGTGTGGTCTAGTATCAATCAGCCAATCAGCTGTGAGTCACTGGTTGTTTGCAGTGAGCAGAGCAGAGAGAAGCTGACAGGCAGACTGAGGATTAGAGCCTGAAACAAATGGTCACAGCTCAAAAACTAAAAGTCACATCAAAAAATCTTTCACCGTGTGAAGGGAATCTATTTTTATGTTCACACTATGAATTGTTTAGATTTAGTGGCAGATTAGAGAGACCCTTTGTTTCTGATATTCTCCCAACATTTTGGAGCTGTGATATAATGACAGTTTAGGTCGATACACTCTGTGCTTTGAGGTGATTTATGAAAAACCTTAGGTCCTGCAGTGATGGGACTCACACTGGGTGAAGAGGACGGAAATGCCTACTGCGGTGTATAAAGTGTACATGTAGAGTAGCATTGTGAGAAGGAGACAAGGTTAACTGCACCTTTTTCATAAAATTTATTTGGTCAAAATTTAGCTGAAGGAAAATTCTGGATTTTCAAAACTTAAACTGATGTATTAGTTTAAGTTTCAAACTTAAACTGATACTTCGTAAAAACTGTAAAAACATGAAAACACAGATGAAGGGGAATCACATTCAAAGCCTTGTGACCCGTTTAAACTTTGAATGAAGTTTCTGCTGTAAAATTTGCCAGAGCTACAGGGTTTCAAAGATGGCTGGTTTTTCCAGTTGTCCAACCAACTTCCCATTAATTTCAATTCAGATTGTAAAGGCAGTTTTTTTAAAAACGAAGTTTGTAAAAACTAAACGACGAATCGCTACCAAAAGTCATAGCACACTATTCCCGATTGAGCTGCATGTTTTGATATAAATTTAAATGGGTTTTCTAAAATTCTGGGATGAGTTAGGTGCTGAAAATCATATCAGAAGAATCCATAAGAATAAGCCCAAGGAGCTTCAATGCTTATACACTGGTAAACTTAAATATTGCACCGTACGTTGACAATGTTGTATATATAACTGAAATATTGCACATGTAATCAAAGTGTTACACATTAAATGAAATATTACACATGATAACTGAATATTACACGTTAAACTGAAATATTACAGTTGAGACTACTGAGAAGTAACATGTTGTTTCTGACATTGTAACTGTTATTCCTGCACCACAACACAGAGATTTCCACTTAAAACATTTTGTATTTCGAGCTGTTACTGTGTTTCATTTGCACAACACAAAGCAGAAAAAGTTCAAAAGTTCTATTTATGTGAGACAGAAGTTAGCATTCTGTTCTTTTCTTCTCTGTCAAACCTCCAAATGTGGCTGTTTGGTTTGGATTTAAACCCAAACTGTAGTCTGCAGCCGACAGGTGTCTGAAATATCCAACAGAAAATTAACATTCATTCCACTGCTTCTTCTGCTGAATCCAGACAGAGTTATTTGGTTTGTATTTATGCTAAGACTCCAGAGTTCTGGCAGCCACTTTTCAGAGTAACTTTAGCTGACAAAACTATGTTAAACTTTTTGCAGTAACTTGTGTTAAACTGCGGGTTCGTACCTCGTTGATGAGCATTCGGGAGGCCATGGTGAGGCGGGTTCTGGGGGAGAAGTGACTGGTGATCATGATCCTCATGCCGGCCTCAGAGAAGGACAGCTGGTGGGGATACGCAGACAGCAGCTCGTCCACCATCAGCACAGACGGCTTACAGTGGAAGTTAGCTGCAAAGAAATAACACAAAATGAACTGCAGTGTTGATTATGTCATCATTTCTCAAATAATTCCTTTAAAATGGGCTCAGATGAGAGGAGTTTGGCAGGAACATTCCTCTCATCTGTCATGAACACATTGAAAAATCTGAAAATAGCAGAGCATCAGACACTACAGCTTATTAATCAGATTTTCTCATCAAAGGGAGCAGAGCAGCATCTCATGGAGAAGCAGATGGAAACAAAAAGGAGTCTACTTGCTGTAACACTAATAAAACTGTGCAGTCAGGAAAAAACGACAGTAAAAATGAGTCCGGATGAGGAAATGGCTCATAAGGTGCAGCGACATGGTTTGTTTATTCTTCAGCAAGAACTGGAGAAAAGATTTTAAATATCATTTTTAATACCTGTCACTAATTTCAGCCTCAAGGTCGAGAAGTAAAGTCCTTCTGGAGCAAATCTTGCCAATCGGTTGCATTCTGGGTTAACAGAAGTAGTTTCGGGCTAACAAACCAGACTCCTGTCTAAATCATAAATATGCTCAAGGGAGAATCTGTGTAATATCAATTTTACAATCTGTGCCATTTTGTTATTTTCCACATTCAGAGGAATCTGTGCAATACCTAAATTTCCTACATGTAGGAGAATCTGTACAACATATTTCTTGTTTATTTGGTAATTTTGCGCTATCAAATTTGCTGCTGTGACACTGTGAATTTCCCTGCTGTGGGATCAGTAAAGGTTTATCTTCAGTCAATACGGTGAACCATAAATGGTCATCTGGACATTCAGATTTGATCCCTTAAATATCAAAATTGTTTGACAATATCAGAGCAGGTTGGAATGTTTCAGAAGGGATCTGTACACTTTAAATTACCTACGTAAACAGTCACCATTTGAACTACATTTAAAGAAAAGACCTTATTTTGAGGTTGGTCTGCAGACGATCTGTCATTATCTTTTATATTCTCTGTGAACTTACGTGTCTATTCTGTAGGATGTTACTTAAAATATCAAAAAAGACTATCTCCATAACAGACTGTGGTAGAATACAGTAAAAGCATGCGTGTACGATATGTTGTATTTGTTGCAGGTGAGCAGTGAAGCCCTCTGGACCTGGAGTCATGTGAAACATAAAGTGCAGCAGAAAGGTACAGTAGACATGAATAATGGATGGTAGATGTATGGCTGCTGGTTTAAGTGCCTCCCTGCCAACACACAGTTAGAAACGCCAACACAAACCAGCAGCTTCATGTTCAGAGACAATGTCTGGACTGCAGAGATCAGAAACAGCTTTAGTATCCCCCTCAATTGTCCTGGTAATTGCTAAACTTAAAAATCAACTAAAATAACTGCTTTCCTTCTTAGATCAGAGTAGAAGAAGATTTGCGATCTTGAAAAGGGACCATTTTGAGAACCAGGAAGATTCTTACTTACTTTTTGACTGACAAAAAAAAAAAACAGGTTGGCTATCATTTATGAACAAATCTCATTTTGACCATAAATTATTCATTCAGAACCTAAAATATTGGTGAGCACCAGATGCCACTTAGATCTGAATGGGAATCAGGACAACATCGGCATCATCTCACCCCAACCGGTTGAGGCTGATGGCTGCCTTCCCTGCGCCTGGTCATTAAAAAAAAAAAAAAAAAAAAAAGCTTCTTAAATAAGAATATTTTCTGATTTCTTTCCTCCTCAATGACTGTAAACCGAATACCTTCTCTATAGACTTTTCAGAGTGTATTTGATGTCTGAGTAAGGATCACCAGATGTTTGCTATGTAAATTAATACACATTACATTCTGTGTATGTATGCATTATATTGCAGTTATGAAAGTGCTCGTATCAAACCCAGATGAGCTTAATGCAAACCATTTTATTCAAGCTGCAGCATTTCTGACCAAAGAGTACCACTAAGTCTGCTAGTATTATTTTCCCTTAACATATTCAATATATAATACAATATTATCGTTCCACATATTTTTATCTATATTATAAATACAAACAAAAAATGAGTTTAAAAAAGTTAATTTGGTTTTCACAACATCCACGTGGTAAGAAGATAGTCTGTTTACTTTTCTGATAACTCCATCGCTGCGTAACTCAAAAATGTTTAGACAAGCTGAATGTTGGGTTATTTCATCTTAAATCACCAGGATACTTCTGCTTCACCATCTCTGATTTGCCTTAAAAATTATCATAAGCTATGGTTATTAAAATGCTATCTGTGAACTTTTAGATGAATATATCAAATACTTCTCTGAGGTCATTTCTTTTTCAACATTTCCCGTCAATCCCCTTTCAGCACATTTCTTCTTATTTGCTTGATTTGTTATAAAAGTTAGCTAACAATATCTTCAGTTTTGTGACCAAGTATTTTATATTAACAAATATTCTATATGTTTTGTTTTGTATTACTGTGACAAGCAGCTAAATATGATTCACAAAATATCACTGACTTCTGTTTTATCAATTTCTTTGTAAATGTGCTGAATGAAGAGAGTTTTCATGATGGCTTTATTTTTTTTCATACCTCAACTCAGCCATAATCAGAAACAACAGTGAACATTTCAGTTTGTTATCTTTAAATATTCTTAAGGTATTTTTGTTGAAACAGCAAAAAACAACTACTTGATATATATCATGTTAAAATTTCACAGGTAGCATTTTAAATATCCATAGTTTATGATAAAAAAAAGTTTCAAGCAAATCAGATGGTGGAGAAGAAGGAATTTCAGATGGAATAACCCCATATATGAAGCCCAAAAGCCAAAAAGTAGGACAAGATGCAGAGAACTTTTTCGATGAGGTCCTCCTTGACACCGTGCAGCAGAGTAAAAATAGACGAGGACTGGCTGCCTTTATCTGTATGCAAATTTCAGCAACTACAAGCTGCAGGAGTCTTTTTAGAGGACGGAGTGAAACAGAGCATGCTGTGATACCTTTCTTCAGCAGGACTGCAGTAGCATCACACGTGACGTTATCCTCCAGATCAGTGCTGCCCGTCAGCCCGTTGGCCAGATTCACTGAGCTCTTCTTTCGGCGGTCGAAGTAGCGATGCGCCCTGCCATTAAACCTGACAGAGACACATATTTGGTGACTAAATGCAGCCAGAAAAAAGGAATAATCAGGTTCTGAAGATGACACTCACTTCATCATGAGGATATAAACAGCATACATGAGGATCAGGACCAGAGATTCCCACCTGCACGCAAGTAAAACTGCAGTGTAATTGGGCAATTTAAACACCTTTCATGTGTGTATTTGAGTTTGGTTGTAAATATGAGTACGCACCAGCACACCTTCTCATCATAGATGAACTAAAAAGGCAAAACAGAGGACACATCAGCTACAGGGAGTGAAATTAATTCTGCATTTCAGCATATTTGCCACTAGAGGGCAAAACAAATCCAGAGCTCAGGAAAAGGTCAAAACGTGACCTTTCAGTTCATTACATCCCTTTAAAAGACAGACAGCCACTAAAAAAACATGCTGTTCTTTTAAAATCTGGCATTCTGGTTTATAAACCCTCTGAACTCCAAGCAGTTTGTGTTGTTTTTTTTTTTTTTATGTTACTGTCATGTTTTTACTCCCTGCGTTCTCATTTTCCACTGCAACGTAAAGTCCTGCACCTCTACGGAAAAAGAACAACCATGGCCAGGAGATAAGAGAACTCAGACATGTATCTTGTGCAGAATAACATCATTATAATACCATAAATCCTAAAAACACAAGTTGAATTCATTCGATTATTTACTTTGCAGGAAATAACATGTACCACGTTTTTGCAAGTGCCCACAGCAATTACCAAAAATGTGTTATATATATGTAACTATTGACATTTTTACAACCTCCGCTCTGTACATCAGCTGTAGAAAGATGTTTCCCCATGCTGGATGTTACGTCCATCAACTTGCTCCTCTGTATACTGTTCATAAGCCATGCTGCCTTTACTTTATTGATCCAGTATTTTCCTTTCAGTCTGCGTACATTCTGCCCTGTGGAGACACAGCCTGCAGTTCAGCTGAAAAGCCTCTGAATTATTGTCATGTGACTGTTAGTCTCAAGTCATGGCTTTTCAGTTGCAATGATGAGTGCAAACTTTTTAGTTTTCTACAGGACCTGGTGCAAACTGTATATTTTTGTCAAATACTTAAATGTAGAATAAAATGTAGAATTCAGATTTGATGACTTGCTTGTTGCAGTAAAAGCATGAGTACTATAATTTAAATACAATCACTTACGACAAAAAAAAATTAGACTCAACAAAATGTAAATAAATATCAATATGGAAAAGCTTTATTTGTATTTTTGTTTCATAAAACACTTCGCCACTTTGCTTTTGAAAATTGCTATATAAATACAGTTTACTACTACTATCATCTACAGATACAGATGGATGCATCATTGTGTACTGTAAACAGCTTTTCACTGCTGCAGTTGGTCGAGGTGGAGTTCATTTACTACTGATGAGCACTTCAGTCTAGGAACAATCATCATATAATATGTTTAATGTAAACAAATGTTTTTCCTCCGATCACACCTTTAAGAAAAACGTCAAGACGTACATGTTTTCAAAGGCTTGTGGTTGATCTTACAGGTTGTAATATTTTACTATCTTATATTTGTTTTATCTTAATGATTGATTCTACAAGGTCTTATTCTGTTCTGTCTTACTTTTTTAGTGTTTTATGTTAATTTGATTTTACAAATTGATTTTAACAATGCCAATTGTTTTTAAATATAAATAAAATTGATATGATATCTCAGAGGCTGATTTTTTTTTATATATAAATATGAATGAAAGCATGATCTGCAAGTAACAAAGTAATGATACCTTGTGTAGTGGAGTAAAAAAGTGCAATATGTGCCTATGAAAAGTCCCAAAAAATTTAAATATTTAAATATAAATATTCTAAATATTTACCTTAAAACTATACAATACTTTGGGAAATGTAAGCCATTACACTCCATTTGCATTTTTTACAATTTCCTTTTCTTTCGAAAGCTCATTTGTGTTAATGCTTTTACTTCGACTTCCTTTTCTATCCCCTGAATTACAAAAAATGCCTTCAGGTTTGAGAAACATGGTATCGCTCTAAAATCTGCAAAATTACATCATTTATCAGAGCCAGAAACTGTAAAAACTGTATAAACTGTGAAAAAAAAACAAAAAACAAAACTCTCTCTAAGCCCATGAACATGACCGTCACGTGTAGGTTGGTTTAGAAAACGAACAAAATCTAAGCTTAAAATTTTGATATTTCAACTGTTTGCTCTGACCAGATTCTGTCATAAAGAAAAGATTCAGAGCTCAGTCATGACTGACTCAGCAGTGACCAACACTGACATGAGAAACATTCTGTCACTTGTCAGCTGAACTGCAGGCAGTTTTTACACAGAACAAAGAGGAGGCGAGGATGGGAGCAAATTAAAAATGTAAACAGAAAATTATCCAGACTATGTAGGGGCAGCATGTTTTCCATTCTTATCACCTGTGGAAACCTGGAAAAATGCTGGACATGTTGATTCCAGGTTTTTTCAATTGATGCAAACTAAATAATCAAAGAAGTTTAACTTTTGTTTTTTTCACTTTTGATGATTTATGGCATCTCAACTGTGTCATACTGCACAGGAGACATTTCTGAGTTCTGTCTCCTTCTTCAGGATTGTTCTGTTTCCATAGAGGTGCAGGATTTTATATTGCAGTGAAAAATGAGTCCACAGTGAAGAAAAATGTGACAGGAGCAGAAAAGGCCCAGAAACTGCTTGTGGCTCAGTGGGCTGATTTTTTCTTTATTTTACCTCTACTTGTTCTGCCTAATTATCAGTCATCTGTGAAGCAATTCGAGCTGCCTGAAACGTTCTGTACAAGTTCAGTTTGATAGATTGTGGGACAATAGTGGACTCTGCAGGCTCTACTGCCGGGGCAGAAAGTGCAAACAGGGTATTGATACTGAAGTGAAATGCTCCAATATGCTCCCGTTTCTACACTGAATCATGTCAGTTTTGTATTTGCATGATTAAGTTCTTACCGCAATGAGGGCAATGATAGAAAAGGTGTAAAAAATGGAATCTCGGAGCAGAGCCCAGTGAGAAAGCTTCACCGCCTGCAAGGAGAAAGCAGAAAAGCAGGTATGCAGCATCAGTTTGTGGAGTAACACGTAGCCTTGGTGATACAGAAAAGCCTCTGACATCATTACCATAGCGATGTAAACACAATCTGAACTCTTGAATCACAATCAGTGAAAAAAGCCAATTGCAAGGTTTCATCCTACGTAGAAAAGGTGCTGCTGTGTTTATCAGCTTTATGTAATCAATGCAGGTGCCCACAATGCAGTGACTCACGCTTTAACGCTCTCCCACACATCGCTAACTGTATACATGAGTGCAGGGTCAGGGGTTACATCTTGAATGAGCCACTCCCAGCTGTGGAATCAAGGCTGAAGGCGAACTTACAGCACAACAAAGCTTTAAAATGTTTGCTTGTACTGAACAGCGGCGCTTTGTAGAAGAAAACCTGCTGCCAAAGGTAACAAACCAAACTCTTGGAGATGGTTTTGTCGCAGCCCATCCCTCTGACTCCCATCGCAGCGCCCGTCTTTCTCCCTCATTATCTCGCTATGATTACATAAGGTGCAATCTGGGATTGCATCACTGTTTGGAGTCCAGCGCATATATTTTTCAGAGCAGAGAGCTTATCCTTGTACTCTGCTCATTTCCATGTCCCGGGCATGTCAGATAGCATCAGAGCCAGGCTGCAGCATATAATGTTATCTGTGCATCGCGTGCAAAACACACCGAGCCGAGGATGTAAAGTAGACAACAGATACAAACTATAGATTGTAATCACACCGACAGAGGATGAAAACAAAAAACTGAAATAAACTAGATAGAAATCAGTGTTATGGGTGAGGATGCTGTCTGATTTGTTCATTTCCATTATTTTAATTACATTTTTTAAAATAAGATATTTATCGTTATTGTATATATAAAAAAGACTATGGTTTGGTCTGCATTTTGTAACATTATGTAAAAATAACATAGATTACAAAATGGAATCACTCACTTTATTTCTTGAGTATGTCTTTTATTTGCAAATTATAGTTTCTTAGATTACTATGTTTTAAAAATAGAATATATCAATGAAATCATCTTGTCTAATCAGTAAATTGATGATTTTTATGTAACCAGCTCCCCTTTTCTCCCTTTCTTGTTCATCTTTCTTGTTTTCCATATGTAATTTGCCTCAATGTCACTGAAAAATAGAGTTGCTCTTCAACAAACTCTAAAATATAAATAAAGGTTGAATGAATGAATGAATAAATAAAGAGCGCTGAATATGCACACAACGCCATCCCATAAAAAGGTCTCTGCAGCAATATTGTTTCCAATCTAACTGTATTAAGTGAATAGCAAACTTTTGAAATGTAAAAATGTAAAACATAAAATGTAAATTAGTCCGGTTCCTGTTAACTTTACTTTGGCACAAATAAACATAACTGTGTTGTGTCATCAGAAGAGGGCGCTAGAGGCAGCCATAAACAAAACCTGCCAAAAAGAACAAAAGTTTGTCCATCTGCGAGAGAAAACTACAGATAAGTCTTGAAAAGTTGGAAATTATTCTTTCATGTCAAACATTTTTCATGTTGTTCGGAGTCTTTAGAAGGATAAACAGGTCATCAGTGGAGAGTTAACGGTCAAAACCTATTAGGAAAAGGTGTTTAATTCTGCCATGAAGTGCATTTTTTCTTTTAAGAAAACTTTGAAAACATCTTTGGAAAATTTTGTTGTGAATTTTGCCATTTCTATTAATTTTTTTTCTAATGTGATACGTCAAAAATGCACAGAAAAGTATGCTGATGGAAACACATCATAAACTACATTTTAATATTCATCTTTTAAACACATTTTTAAAAAGTCAATCTACACAAACATTAAAACCCCTGTTAAATGTGTGCTGGCGTTTCAGCTGAACTCCTTCTGCTAATATAACTGTCTCTGTATAAACTAACTTTACATCCTCCATGCTGCTGAATAAATGCTCACATGGTTGCTTGTTCTAGTATATAAAGGTGACATTATGCCGCTAGTTGTGAAAGTGTGTGGATTATGACGTCATACCTGGCCAGCGAAGAAGCCGCACACGCCGATGATGCAGAGAATGTTGAAGACGGCCGAACCCACGATGGTTCCCACGCCGACATCACCTTTAGTGATGAAAACCCCTGGGGAGGAAATGAGACAGCACAAACATGAGTGGAGTCCACAGAGAACAGAGTTACCACATATCAAAGCTGCAGCATCTGCAGCGGTGACAAACAGATGACACACAACCGTCTAAATATCAAGACACACAAATAAGCCAACAGAGACACACATGACGAATACACAGCAGTGACACAGTTCATGAATACGCTCTGCATTTAACCCAAGAACCTGCTGGTGGGATTAGAAGGCATGATACCTTTAAAAAAATCAATAAAATCATACCATTTATCAGTCAGAAACTGTAAAAACTGAAAAAAACATCATATTTTCCATTTTGTGATCATCCTTGAACATCATGTGTGATGTGCCTTTCTGTTGACAAAGTTAATTAAATCCAAGCTTAAAATTATATACTGTACCTATGACAGATGTGAAGAGTTCGGGAGCTGAACTGCCGGCGGCCATGAAGGTTGCACCTGCTACGTCCTCGCTGAGATTGAGACGCTGGAAAGAACAAGAGACAAGTAAAATTCCAGCTGGTAATTCAATGAAACTGACTTGTGAACGAAATTTTTCTTCAACTTGACTTCAAGTCCCCGACCTACTAAACACTGGAGCAACCGCAATCTTTAAATTTATCATCTTCAAAAACTTTTGTCCATAACTGTAGTAATTAGTGCATAACACTTGAAAATTCCCTTTAAATAACTGAGAAATATTGGTTGGAACAACGGCTAATTGTATTAATGCTATCAATCAAATAAATGGATTGTAGTGGAAAACCTGAAAAAGTCCCCCTGACTAAACGGAGTTTGTTGGTTGAACATTATTTCATAGGAAGTTGTCATACCTCTAAAAGACTGATAAAAACTGAGCCTAAGCATTACTTTCCAGAGCGTAGAGTACATATACTGTCATTCAACTACACTAGTATTTTTGACGTACTATATATTGGGACAAGATAAACTTTTTTCTAGCACACTAATTAGTACTGTAGTATTGATACTGGATACTGCACCCAATTAACGTGCATTATTTCCAATGAGGATAGGAGGAAACATCCTAAATTTTAAAAATGATACAGGACTACAAATGTATTAAATATCAGAGCAATGAAGACAATCTAAATTTGAGTGTTTTGTCTTGAAAAAGGCAGGGTGGGATCAATGTTCAAGAAAATTGTCAATGGTTGAACAATCACTGATGTCGCTTTGAAAAAGAAGAAAACATCAGCAGATCTCCAGGATTAATCCATTATTTTTGGTGGTAGGAGGCACAGACTACCTGCTTCAATAGCTTTGAACTTACCCAACCTAATGGAAACCATGGGTCGAACTTAATTAAGGTTTACTGTACATTTATCGGGCTGCACAGTGGCGTAGTGGTTAGCACTTTCGCCTTGCAGTGAGAAGGTCCCTGGTTTGCGTCCCGGCTTTCCCGGGATCTTTCTGCATGGAGTTTGCATGTTCTCCCTGTGCATGCGTGGGTTCTCTCCGGGTACTCCGGCTTCCTCCCACAGTCCAAAAATATGCTGAGGTTAATTGATCATTCTAAATTGCCCGTAGGTGTGAATGTGAGAGTGCTTGTTTGTCTTTGTATGTAGCCCTGTGACAGACTGGCGACCTGTCTAGGGTGTCCCCTGCCTTCGCCCGAGTCAGCTGGGATAGGCTCTAGTGAGGATTAAGCGGTGTATAGATAATGGATGGATGGATGGATGTACATTTATCCAAACTAACTGACACCAAGTTAAAGTCCTCGGTGTGCCTGCCGGGATGGAAGTCTGTCATCACTCCTGTAACCACACCTGGACTTTGTGTGATCTCCCTGACACTTGCCAACAGTTCATCTGTTCAGGACCTTCATCAGGTGATAAAAACAGGGAAACTCTGTTTTCCACAGAGCAGAAATGAGTCTTTGTCAACTTTGTGCCACCTGTGAAGGTGAACAATAAGATAAAAGGCCTGTAAGGAGGCTCCTGGAGGCTGTTCTATCAGCAGAAGACCCTACTAACCTTCAACACTGTCAGCTGGACAAAAACACCTTGTTTTTCTTCTTTCTTTACTCTTTACTCTCAACTCACTCAGCTGATTGCTTGAATCCATCTGCAGATGCTGAATTAAACTTAGAGAAAGATTAACTTGACTTTCAACTGAAATTGTTGCCACAACGATACAGAAAAAAAAGCTAAAAATGGCAGAATACTGTAATGTTCAATTAGTGCAAAAAACATAAAAATAATAGCAAAGTTTTTGCTGATTTAAATACAATAAATCAGTGTAATTTTACATTCACACATATGAAAAGAGCAAATTATTATTTATAAAAATACAGATTTTGATGTGGACATTATGTACACTTTTGGCCTTTTTTTTAACAACAAACGTAAATGAACACAATTTTTCTGTGATTTTTTTTAGATACTACATGTAACTGAATATAACTGGGGAAATCTGTAAATTTACAGCAAAGATTTTTTTCTTTCCCTTTTTGAATCCTTAACATAGATATTCTTCCTTTCAAATAACAGCAAATATCAATAAAATACTGAAATTTTTCCTGATTTAAATACAGTACAAAAAAGTTCAAACTGCTATTGTAAGAATACTAGTAATCTAGATTCAAGATGTAATTAATATTGATGACATGAATAGTCAAAAAGTTGAACTTTACAGACATCAGTTTTCATATCACAGTGCAACAATCAACACATCAGATCATCTAATAACAGCAGCTAACTTGTCTGTGTTGTTTTCCTCCTTGTGCTGCCAGTTAAACTACACTGCTGTATGTAAACGGTGCACAAAGACGACAAAAGATGTTTAAAGTGTTTTCTGAGCTTTAAGATGAAACCAAAAGTTTGAGAAAGTGGCAGATTCCTCAGAAATAAACACCAGCTATGAGAGGAAGACACTTCAGTTGAACTTTGAATCCATTAAAGTTCATTGAACATCCAACATAACTTCAACCAGATCATTTATAATATTAGGTTTTAACTGGAAAAGTCAGTAAAGTCAGTACCTCACATATCTTCTCCAGGGAGGGAACGAAGTAGTCGTCGCAGACCAGAGCCAGAGCGCAGAACATGTAAATAGTCTGTAAAGAAAAAGAAAAATTACAGGAATCACTGAAATATGAACATGTTGCCTGATGTGATGTATACATGTGAAAATGTGAAACTTTCACATGAACATGGGTGTAGAAAGCTGTGACTAACGGGCTAAAATCAGACACTGTTGTATTACCAAATAGGTTTTCACATACATTGACTCCATCAAACACCAACAAGAAGAAAAATCTGATAAAATATTTTAAAAAGCAACTGTTGCAAGTCAAACAAAAGTAGGAAAAAATAATACTTATGTGACATAAATGTAGAGATTCTACAGGAGTGCAAATTTGTACAAATGAATTGACTGAAAATGTGCAAAAAGACATTATGTTAAGTAATTATCAACTTTTCTTCACCTTCCATGACTTTTCATTTTATTCTGAACAGACTTCTACAGTAAAAAATACTTCTCTGCTTTTACCGCCGCATTAAATTTACATGTAAATTACCATGAAAAATGTAACAGCGAGTCACAGATCTGATCCCATGCAAATTCATTGGAGTACATTAACAGATCTGATGTTAAAAATTCATGAGGAACATAACTGCGAGCCCGCACTGTTTACATTTTTAAATAGAGAAGTTAGGTTTCACTTTTAAAGTACGCTGGCATTAAAAAAACCCCGGAGGAAGGTTATTTAATCTGGAAGCAAAACAACATGACATCTGACCTTGACTATTAGCTGAAAATAAACAGACTGGTGACAAACTAATACACTGCATGATTGTTCATTAAATTATTTATACACATGTTCCATAAACTCAGTCTTTTCTACAGCAGCCCATCCCAACCTTTTTCTAAATATGCACAGTGCTCAAGAGATATATATACTATGCAGATTGTTTTCAACCTCTACATATTTGGTGTTTTTCACTCTACTCTGCAAAGCTGCTTCACCATGCTGAATGTTTCATCCAGAAATTTTTTGCATATTATTTTTGAGACATGCTGCATTTCTTTTTCTGATCAAGCATATTAGATTTTTTCTCGTGTTGTTCTTTACAGAATCTGGTGCAAACACTTTATTTTTGTAATTTTCAGAAAACTGAGACATGTAGAATAACGTGATTTTGATGAAATATGACAATTAGGCTTTTTTTGGCCTGACAGAATTGCTCATTGCACATATATTCACTTATGTTCACTGTTAGAACGGTAAAAATCTACTGATTCCTTGCTTTTAAAGTTTCTGGTTCTGATGTACAACACCTGAGAAAGAGCCGAGCATCGAATCACTCAGAGTGTCTGCATTAAGAAGAAGAAGCTCAAGACCATCAGTCACTGGGCTGGAGATTTGTCAAGCCAAAGGTCAGAGGTCGCCTGTAATCCCGATAACTGGGTTTAATCTGGATTTAGGCTTGAGATGGAGGGAAAACAACAGCCTTCGTCTCGGTCTCCAGCAGCTGTGTGCAAAAGAGGGTCTGCTGGAAGTACATTTGTCACTAGTTGATGTGAATAAAGTCGAGGAAATTCTTAAATCTGAGGTTGTGATTTCCAAGAAGTGATGATGGCAGCATTAAACGTCAAGAAAACAGCAGATAGTAAAATTCATAAATAAAACACAAAGCCTTAGTCATCAGTGACTACCTTCAGGATCAGTTCACAGCAGCTTCACTTGTAACACTAATAACACAAGAAAAAGGCAGCAGGATCTAATCCAGTGATTAAATCAACATCCCTGAACCGGGACCATATGCTGCTACTAATGCAACGTTATTCCGACAACATACACCACAGGGTGACACGGCATCTGCTCTGATTTGGTTTCTTATTCTGAGAAGTTTTTTCTTTAATGATTTGGCCTCACACAGCTATTTATTTTGATCTTTAACCAGTAAATCAGCAGGAAAATAACATTTACAGGTACAGTCTGATTATCAGTGAGGAGGAGCCCTGCAGGTGGAGGGAGGCCTATAGCCAGGGTTATAAAAAACATTTTCTGAACTGTATTCTTAATTTAGCTTCATAGTGTGAGGCTGCTGTTTCTAATATATGATAGGTAAACAACAGTCTGATTAATACCACACACTGCAAAAACACTGTAAAAACTGGAAGCAAGAGGGCCAGAAAAAGCCATTTGGAATACTGTACTGTTTAAAAACTGTAAGAAATGGTGAAAATACCCACAAGACACCTGTAAAATAATTTTACTGAGAAATATATATTTGCAGATATTTGCCTATATTTCAAATAAAAATTGGATATTAGGGATTAAAGATTGGTACTTTTTTTGTAACTGTTATTATACAGATTTTCCCAGTTTTGTTAAATTGCAGTTAATATCATAATTTACAATTTGACTGTAAATCAATAAATAAATCAGGCCAAAGCTATAAATAATACCCACATTTATTTGTGTGACTGTAAAATTACACTATTACTACTATTACTGCGTTTAGATCCACTAAAAATAAATTATTTTACAGGTATTTGCTGTTGTTTTCACTGTTTTATGCAGTTTTTCAATGTTACAGTTTTCCACAATATTGAGTCTTTTTTTTCTGGCACACTTGCTACCAAATTTTCAAGGGTTTTAATTATACTAAATTGTTTTTACAGTGTATGTAAAGTGACGGGCCATCGATGCTACATACAACTGCATTTACAGCCAATATTAAGCTGCAGGGCCTGTTAAAAACTCATCCCAACAACAAAGCACATAAGGGACAGCACAAAACATAAACTTTACAATATATAAATACAGCAGTTTAAGACAGAAAACACAAAACACAAAAAGACAACACACATAAAAAGCTACAAGGCACAAACTACACTGTAAAAAACAAAAAACTGAAAATCTGGAAGTACGGCTTTTTTTTGATGGTGGAATTTTGTAATGTTCAACAACTGTAAAAACTTGGAAAATAACTGCAAATGTCAGTAAAATTATGATATTTTAGTGGATTTAAATACAGTAAAACTGTAATATTACAGTCACAAAATGTGAAAGAATGAATTACTATTTATATTTGTACAGTATTTGATGTAATATTATCTATCTACAGTTTCGACTGTTAGTTTTTACTAAACAGATAGACTAAACAATTTATTCAAATAAAGCAACAGAGTAATTTGGACAAATAATCCTCAATTAGGCCTTTTCCTGGAGCCTTTCTAGTGAATTCTGTGCAGCAGCGATAAAGTCTTTATTTGCTGACACGGCAATGAGATGTGGTTAAAAGTTCCTGAAATATACGAATCAGAATCAGAAATAAGTTATTAATTCCCAAGGGGGTTCCTATTCAAAATCTAGTATAAAAAAAATACATAGGTAAACATAGAAAAATATGTCCTAAAAAATATAAAAAATACGTAAAAAAGATGGTAAGTTGACTTTGAGTTACTTTTACCAAAGTCAAAATGAAATGTCATGATCAACAGAGCACTTAAAGGCACTGGACAAATTAGTTTGTCCAGTAAAATGATCATAAAATGACCCAGTCTAGGTAAATCTCACTGTATATTTTCTACATTACAGTTCAAACACACACAGTCACAGTCGGGCTTATTGTCCATCGCTTGTTATTTATGTCTAAATTCGAACTTTGCGTTTCCAAAAGTAAAAATGTGGAGTCGTAGTTGCATGACAGTAACACAGTTTATTCTGCAGATATCAGCCTCGACTGTCCTTCCTGAATGTTGTACACAGAGCAAAGTACAATAACACAGTTGCTCTGAGATGACACTGAGTACATTACTTTAAAGGTTACACATCACAGGGAAAATAGCTGCTGATGATAATCCTACATATTTTTGCTTTTTTAAATATCCAAGCATCCTGGAAAAGGTCGCTTTCATTTGTACTTCTGCAGCAGGAAAAGGCTAACTCAGAGGGTGGCTGCACTGACATTGCCTGCAACGTCAAATAGAGGAAAATGTTTCGTTGTGGAGTTCTTAGTGCTCTGTTTGTGCACAGCCAAGTTCCCTGGAGATGTTGCTCGGCTGGCATGAGCTTTCATTACAGTCAAAACCCCCTAGAGACTCGCAGCAACACAACACAGGTCATCATGTACTGGAACACTGCATGCTGAATGATGGCAGCCTGGACCCTCCATACTGATCCCTGCTGGGCCACAATGGACAGTTTACTGTGGCTAGTCAAGCATGTGTTGAGTTCATGAGATGCTGCCGCTGTCGAGAAGGCTTGACTGACAGCGAGTATCAACCTGCACTATACAGGTCAACATTTAGCACCCTTTGCTTAGCCTGTACCTTGCAGCTTAATACAAACCACGCACAGGCTATCTTGAACATAAATTTTTGCTTTTGCCCCTTCTGCATTCAATCATTTTGTGCACTTTGTGTATTATTTACATTTGCTTCAGTTCTATTCATGTAACATGTAGTACTTCAAATGGTTTTCTTGTTATTTAAACTCACATTATACCCCGGAAATACTTTTTAATGATTGACATTTTTAGCATCAGTTTTACCTCAAGCATAGCATCCCTAACCTAGGATGTTAGTGCCTAGCCTTGGCATGCTAGTTACTAGTCGAAAGTTGCTAGTGACTAGCCTAAGAATGCTAGTAATTAACCTAGAAATGCTTGTGATTATCCTTTGAATGCTAATGACCGGCCTTGTGTTTGACCTAAGGATGCTACTGACGAGCCTAAAAATGCTATTTGCAATCCTATGAATTATAGTGAGCAGCCTTTGAAAGGTAGTTGCTACCTCAAGAATGCTCGTTGCTTGTCTAAGGATGCTAGTGAGCAGCATTGGAATGGTAGATGCTAGCCTAAGGTCATTAGCCTAGGGATGCTAGTGACTAGCCTTCGACTGTTAATTGTCTACCTGTACATGCTAGTGACTAGATTTAGATGCTAGTGACTAGCCTTAAAATACTGGTTGGTAGGTAAGGGATGCTAGCTACTAGCCTCAGAATGCTAGTTGCAACCCTAGAGATGCTAGTGATTAGCAGAAAAAAAACTTGTGTTAAGCCTAGAAAAGCATATGACTACCCTTGAACTGCTTGTGACTGGCCTAAAAACATTAGTGGCTTGCCAATAAGGTCCTAGTGACCAGCCTTGGCTAGCCTAAAAGTGCTAGTTAGTTACCTAGGGATGTTAATGACTAACCTGTGAATACTAGTTGCTAGCCAAGGAATGGTACCAGCCTTGTGACTAACCTAGGGATAGCCTAAAATGCTCATCAGTTGCCCATGGATGCTAGTGACTAGCCTAGTAATGCTAGTCAGTAGCCTAAGGATGCTAGACACTAGTTTAAGAGTGCTAGCTGGTTGCTTTGGGATGTTTATAATTAGCTTAGGAATGCAGTCACAAGCCTCAAGATGCTAGTGACTAGCCTAGAAATGGTATTTTCTCGCCAAGAAATGTTGGTCAATAGCGTAGGGATGCAAGTGACTCGCCTAGGAATGCTACTTGCTTGCTGACATATGCTGACAAGCCTAGATTATACTGACTAGCCTAAGGATACTAGTCAGTTGTTTATGGGTGGTAGTGACTAGCATAAGAATGCTAGTTGGTAGTGTAGTGATGCTAGTGACTGGTGAAATTAGTTACATATCTGATGGGTTGCTGAGGAAGGGGTGTGAATTATTTGCCTCACCAAGTGACTTGTCTCGTGATAGAATGAAGAGATCCTACTTGTCTCTCATTTAGCACTGTCTACCTGTCAGTCTAGTCTATACTTTTCAACAATGACTATGTTGTGTGTGTGTGTGTGTGTGTGTGTGTGTGTGTGTGTGTGTGTGTGTGTGTGTGTGTGTGTGCGTGTGTGCGTGTGTGTGTATGTGTGTATGTGTGTGTTCATGGTAATGAAATAAGTCACAGCAACAGTGAATCTTACTGAAGATGGCAGACATGAACAAAGCTTTAGATGCACAGACTTGGCAGTAGGATCAATTCATCGGTAAATTGTGAATTCTCAGGGGTTTTTATTTTTGACAAATTATAGTAAAGAATGGTGACACACAGGGTTGTAAATGCAAAGCTGTGCAGGTGAAGGTAAACTTACACAGAGGACATGCAGGGCCACAGCTCCTTCTGTTCTCTCTTTGTGGGTGAACAGGTCTGTAGGGAACTCGTGCAGGGCTGCAAGAGACAGAAACCTGGAGTTACAACACTTCACACACAACACGTAAAAGAAGTTTTCTGACACCCAGCAGAGAGGTCGACCCTCCGAGCTCAGATCCCCACTGAACTCATGTGTACTGACAAGGAGCTTTGCCCACAGAGCACCTTGGCCAAGGACTGTGCACGAGCATGCTTCCTCGGAGAGCGACGAGAAGAGAACAGAAAAATGGGAAACGGTAGGAGAACAAGGCGAGGGCAAAGAGGAGAGAGCATTGTAAAAATAGACTGAGGGATATTTAGGGTACGGCAAGTGGGATGGAGAGCAAAGGAGAGAGAAAGGGTGGTTGGAGTTTAACACTCTGCATGGAAATGTGAGGACAATTGAGCGGAAGATGGAGAGGCTGAGGGGAAGTTGGCAGATGGAGAGAGCGTAAAGAAAACAGGAAGAAGTGAAAAGAGGCAGGGGGTTTGGCTTGAAAAGGTGGCCGGAGTTTTTTTTTTTTTTTTTTCCCACTCTCTCTGCCCCATAGTTCCTCCTGGCCTGCCAAGACCAGTGACAGGAGCTGGGCCAAAAGAAGAAGCTTTGCATCTCAACCCGCAAGCATCAATTCACCTGTCATCGTGTCCACCCACACAAATCTTAATCCCATCTACAGGCCACGGCTCACATCTGCTACACATTTCAGCTTTCACCGGGAAAGGTCAGCCAGGCATCAGGCAAAGATTACGTTTGAGGCTAATGGTTGATGAGATGTCATGAGAAAATCTGAATCTGACACATTTTATTGACCAGTCTTAAGAGTAGCTGGTGAAAAAACAAGTAACTGAGGCACTCAAGGGCAATGACAATGCAGGAATGAAGTACAGTATAATAAGTAAGGATGTTCCAATCAAGTTTTTTTGGCCCGTGATTTGATGCAAGTAATAGTCTATATGATTTTTGAAGTTTATACACATTTCAAGAATAGCAAATTGTGTGCTGTAGTCTTATACTGTCACGGGGGTTTAGCTAGTAAAAGGGCACCATGACAGAGTCTTCTGAGGCGATTAATGACCTCCAACCAGAACTCATGTATTGAAACTAGCCAGCACTGACGAGGACAGTGCTCCATAGAGTCACCCTTGCTGCCCATATCATGTGTCTGTTTATTAAATATCTAATATGTGTTACAAAAGAATCAATTATTGGTTGATAATGCTTTATTTGTTATCAATCATATGTTCATTCCAATACCAGTCAGTTAAATATTTTCTTGATCAACCCCAACCAACATCCCTGGCAATAATCATATGGATTGTGGAAGATAAACAAAAAACTTCCAACCCAACAGGACAACAGCAACATGCTGTCAGTGCTGTGTTTCATTTACCTCAGAGGTCAGAAATTAAAGCTGGAAATGACTTCCCATCTGAGCAACATTCTAGTATAACAAGTAGGAAAACAAAGATGCACCTTTCCAAGAAAACCTGTGCTGTCAGATTAGCAACTCTTAGCAATACTAATTAATGACAAAGCATTATGCGGTATTTGGACAGTACTGTGTGTGACTGACTTAACAAGACACAAATAAGACAGGCATGCTAATAAACAGTACATCAATTTATCTTTCACTATTTCTGATGTGTGGAGTAACAGTCTTGGAATCTGAGATCAGGGTCTGTGAGTTTCTTCCAACTTTCTGAGGGTGAATTCCAGTTGAAATGTCCATTTCCAGGCAGGTACTTGGAAATTCCAACTTCCTAGTACAAATGTAATGGATCTGGTTGTATGATGAATAAAAAGTGATTGTTGGTCCCGTGTTCGGTTTGTACACTGGTGTTATAAGTCAAAGCAAAACCTGGACATGACATATGGTGTGCTTCAAACGCTCCCCACTTCCAGTGAAGGCCAGTTACGCAATATGGATCACTGGTCAGTAACAGTTTTGTTCTATTTTGGAAATGCCTTCAAAAAATGAACAAAAACTTCTGCTTAATCGCTAGAATTGTCCTAATATGAAAACAAAGTTGAGGCTGTCTCTAAAAGCAAGTCGCCATAGACCTTCATGTTAAAATGTCCAACTTCGGAGCGGAAAGAAACATGTCTACAACCTGAAGCAAAATATGGTTTTAGTCTCTATGGCTAATTTTATGGTTCATGACAACTGAGGGCCAATAAAGTAGATCTTATCTTAACTTTTTTGATGCCAGAGGGGAAATCCTCAAGCAGCAGACACAAAGAAGTTAAATCACCTCTACCAGCTTTAACATTAAAGAGATATTTATAAATAATTGGAATCCAATGGTACAATGAAATATGCGGAACTGCACGACAAGTACTTTTACTTTGCTTGCACTGACGTGTGAAATAAATGGATGACTCTCACTTGTAACTACACTGTTATTGATGCCTTACATAAGATCTTAGTTCTTCTTCAACCTCTGCAGATAACACAACATTGACCATTGTACTGTAGCATATTTGCATTATTATTTCTTAACCAGAAAATGCCTCTGATGGCAAGGAAAGACAAGAAGGAGGTTTGAATCAGAAATACTGCGGTGAGGTTACATGGCATGCCTTCTGCATCATTCACAGTCACTTAAGAGGAAGGTAGGCTAACCACAAGTAGGTGAAAGAATGAATGAATAATCCATTTGTGAGTGAATATCCTTCCACCCACATGTCATATTGTTTTAACTCCCTCAAAACAGAGAGAAAATAAGCGCAGAAAGAATAGTTCACAACCTTCCCACTGTTTTCTCCCACTCCTGCACCTTTTTTCCACTCTGTTGACCTATTTGCATCCACAGTATCTTGCTGTTTGAGTAGCTGCAGTCCTGCCCTGTACTGTATTCTGCTGCTATAACTTCTTAAGCCCAACACAAAGCAGAGCAGCCTGTTAAAAAGCCACAGAGGCTACAAAGCAGCACAGCAGACAGCCATCTCACCACGACAGCTGGATGTGTTTAATATTTACTGTTGCAAGCCGGTGTTAGCTCGCTCAAACTCAATCCTGCCAAAATGCCAGCCGCCAATGTGAAGGGAGGGAACAGTATACAGGAGAGGAAGACAACCCTCCTGTCTGAAGCCAAAATCAACAGAAATACTGACAATGATGAAGAAAAACTGACCAAATCTATCAAAATCACTGTTTCAGTCTTCAAAGAGCCACCAGATAAAACCCAAACAGCTAATTACTTTTCCAAGAGTTTCCCACGAGAGGTAATAAGTACACATGCAGAACCACACACTCACGCAAGAAACCCAGCGAAGCTTTGTGTAAACAAGGTGTTTTATACACACCGACACTGAGAGGTTCCACTTCACAGCACTGAGCTCCTTCTAAACCTGAATCAGAAACACATGCTGCTGGCACACAGACATGCTGTTTGTTAAAAACCCTCCAACTCCCCAAACAGCGACTGTCCACTCACTGCCTGTCATCGTGTGGAGCTCTCAGCATGTTTTACCGCAGTGCTGCATGTGGGGAAGCTGCCTCCTTTATTTACAGTTTACAAAAGCTAAAACACAAGAGCAAAGTGTTGAGTACTTTCTAAGGTGGAGGAGCATTTTACAGGATTACAGTTTACATTAAAATGCTTTTATGTCATTTCAGATTTCAGGAGCTTGTGCTTTTTGGATTAATATGCATACTTTTGTCCCTCAACAATGGAGGTGGAGAGTACAAAGTTAGCATGGCTTATTAAGACACAACAGCTATATTAACTCTGTCATCCAAGCAGCTTCTGCAAGTTTCTACTCAATGTGGGCTCATTTTTCTCTGTAATATAAATTCCTGCTCCTCTGTGGAAACAGAAAAACCATCGCTAGAATTAGAATGAACTCAAAAATGTGCATTTTTGCAGCAAGGAACAGTTATAATGCCATAAACCATTAAAAATAGGTGAATATATTTGAATGTTTGTGTTACAAAAAAAGGAACATTTCTGGAATCAACATGTATGAAATTTTCTAAGTGTCCACATCTGTTACCAAAAACAAAACAAAACTGTGACTCTACATACCACAGATATTTTACTACTAATGTTTTTAATTAGTTTTCATACTAATCCAGTTGCTGCTTTATGTAAACACAGCCTGCAGCCCAGTCCTTGAATTTTGTTAGTCACAGCTGAGTCACTAATGGCTTCACAGATGTGTCAAGGAGTGCAGAATTTTTAGTTTTTTGAAAAATCTGGTTAGCTCAAACAGCTAGTTCTAAAGACTTCTTTCAATGAGACATGTAGAATGGAGAATTAAAAGATTTAAAGGATTCAATGAGTAAACGAGTTGCGCGTGTAATGAAATTCTTGGTTCAACACATTCATTCAGACACACTCATCACTCGCATCTATTTAAACACACTGAGATAACAATTATGATTATACAAGATTAGTAGGAAAAAAATGTCTGTATAAAAAAAACATGCTATATTTATGGTGCAGAAAAAGTTAAGATCTGCTCATATAAATTGTGGTAGGCAATGTTGAAAAAATATATTTTTAAGCTCATATTTTCCAACATAATGGCAGATCACAGGTATAATCTTAGCAGTTTTTTAAAAGACAACACACTTCTTAAACCAGCAAGTTTTGAGGTTCAGAGTGCGACGCAATGTTGAAATAAACTGGAATTATACAACATACAAGCAGGCAATGCAACAGTGACAAAGGAAGCTGAGAGGACGTTAAAGGGATGAAACTAAGCACAGCAAATAAACAGAGTTTTAATAACCGCGGTCGAACTGGACTGGAAGCTGTGCATCAGCGGACAGAAGTGGATTCTGGGAGTGTGGCCAGGTGGAGGTGAGTGTTGCTCTGCATGAGCAGCAGCTGAGTCCTGCCGAGTGGACACGATGGTTCGTCATGTCCGCAGAGACTCAGGCAGCAGATGTATTCACCTCCATCCACTCGTCTGGTTTAGGTTAATGTGAGGACTCTTTACACAGCAAGCACCTGCTACATGCTACTACAACGTATCAGGGGTTAACTTTTAGTTCACTGAGCCTCAAACTGCTGTAATGTCAGTACAGAAAGATGCATTAAGTATATACACCAAACAGCCACTACATTAAAGAGACATGCTTGGGGAAGAGAAGAAGGTGAAGTGGTGGAGGCAGTTTGATGCTCTAGACAATGTTCAGCATGGAAACCTGGAATCCTGCATTCATGTGGATGTTAGTTTAACACCTAAACATTGCTGCAGACCCTTCATGGCAGCAGTATTCACCGATGGACTCTCAAACGGATGAAGATCTCTGCTACACTGCAAACATTGTTTAGGAATGATTTGAAGAACATGACAAAGAGTTCAAGGTGTCGATTTAGCATCCAAATTCCAAAGATCTCAGCTAGATTGCAGCTGGATATCTCAGTGACCAACACCCCTGGCTTTAGCACAGGAGATTAGTGGTTCAAATCCCAGTCAGGACACAGTTTTCCTTAGTGCTGCCTTGCCTATCTACCTACCTGGTGTTCTATCTACTCTCAGATGTACGTCACTTTGGATGAAAGAGTCTGCTAAATGAAATTATAAATATCTGCCAAAGGTGACTTTGAGTTTGAGAATCTGGGGGAAAAAGAAGTGTTATTCATGGAGGCGTCTTAACTCTCTGAACTACAATCAGTTTCAGTGTGTTATTTTTTAATTTTTATTTTTACATTTTTCCTCACTGTGGGCTCTGTACCTCTATGGAAACAGTAGAAGCATGGCTAGAAGTAGAGAGAACTCAGAAAAATCAGTAGGACGAAGTTGTAATTCAATACCCTTTTAGTGAATGCCATAAACCATTAAAAAAGATGAACTTAAAGTTGAGTTCTTTTGGATGATGTATTTTACAAAAAGAAAAAAATGGAAGCAACATAAACACTATTTTTCAAGTGCCACACGGATAGTGGAAAAATGATAACAAAACATACTCTTTAAATTTGTTTCCAACATTATCTCCTCTGTGTTCTGTGTAAACACAGCCTGCAGTTCAGCCAAAAAGTTTCTGAAAATTAGTTACATGACTGTTAGTTGCAGTTGAGTGCTAATAATTCCACATTTGAGGAATAGAGAATTTTTGTGTTTTACAGACTCTGGTTGGCACAACCAATTTTTGGCAAATGTTTTTTTTTTTTGAACCAAGTTTTTATTTAAATTACATGTCCTTATACATATTTATATGCAACTCAAAATGGACAAACAAGAACACATGATAAACACAAACAAACATACAATTCTCCACCAACATTCAACATGACAAACTCATGGCATCGTCTCAACCCACCTAAAGACAAGAATTACGTTCAAGGAAGAATTAGAAAGCAGCAGAGGGTCGTGAAACATGTCAAAATACACACTCCAGACACAAGTACAGTTACATCTCCACCTGCAATTCATACAAAAACATCCCCCCTGGCCTGTTAAATCAAATTAAAGTAAGCAATAATTGGGGCCCATAAATTCATAAAGAAACCTAATTTCAAATGGAGTTTTGCTGTTATTTTTTCCATTAAATACACTTTCTTTAATCTTTCTCTCCATTGATGGAGGGGCAAATGTTTTAATGAGACATAAAGAATAAAGTGCTTTTAGCGAAACGTGAAAACTAAGCACCAAAAAACTGTATATGATTTCATTCTTTTACAGCATTTGACTCTTAAATTACACTATTTTTACTGTATTTAAATCAGCAAAAAATAACATAATTTTGCAGATATTTCTATTATTTTGATAAATATACATTTTGTTAAGTTTTCCAGAATGTCCCACAGATGGTACATTCAAGGACTGGTGAAAAGTTGAATATCTGAGAACTCCTCCAGTTTTTACAGTTCTTGGCTTTCGTGAATGTTTTAATTTTGGATTTTTAAAAAACTAACATGCCTTTCAATCCTGCCAGCAGACTTTGGAGGTTTGAAGGGCTTAATAACATCTTGGAGTCTAATACAGCTTCAACGCTGTGGCTGATGGGTACAAATTAGGTGACTGTATTGACCTGATGTGGCCTTGTACAGCAACACTGACAGCTGACTGAGCACAATTAGTCCAACATGTCTCACTTTGCCTTCACACATTCACACTCTCAGACTCCTGGGGTCTGTCTGCTGCCACTCATCCAGTAGATAAACTGTCCTGACTGAAGGTTAAGCAGCTCAGACACAACAGCTACTGAGATTTTCTCTCTGTGTGTGTGTTTGTGTTGACGTAAGATGAAACTCGTCACTGTTCTCAGCACAATAACTTCATTCACATGGGCATGAACATCCCAGTTACAACTGGGCTTTTGAAGTATCCTGACTTTGAGCTGTAGTGGTTTGATGTTGTTGCACTACATTTGACCCAGAACATCTCAAATGACCGTAAAATCACATGCAATGATGTGCAGACTTACTATGTCCTTAATAATGTTGCTAATATATCTTGATTATGTTATTTGATGGTTTTGAAACAGCTCTATAAAAAGATCAAACATTCAGCACAGAGCATTATTGTTATGTTCTACTGTGTCTTGTGGTCTACAAGACACAGTAGGTCACCATACAAGACCACACTCAGTTAATCCACCAGTAGCTTTAGCTTTGCATCCCGCAAAAAAATTATACGCTTCCAAATTAAATTAACCAATTAAACCAAAACAAGATGAAGAAGAAGAAGGAGAAGAAGTAGTAGTAGAAGAAGAAGAACAGAAAGAAGAAAAAGATGAAGAAGAAGAAGATGAAGAAGAAGACAAAGAAGGAGAAGAGATAAAAGAAGAAGAAGGAGGAAGAGGAGAGGAAGGAGAAGGAAAATAAGAAGAAATAGAAGAGGAAAGAAAAGAAGAACAAATAAGGAGAAGAGAAAGGAGAAAAGAAGATGAAAAGGAGAAGAGGAAGAAGAAGAGGAAGGAGAAGTAGAAGGAGAAGAACAAGAGCAAGAATATATAAGGAAAAGAGGAAGGAGAAAAAAGTAGAAGACTAAAAGAAGACGACGAAGATGATGAAGAAGAAAGAAGAAGAAGAGGAGGAAGAAGATGACGAAAAAGAAAAGAGAGGAGAAGAAGAAAGAGACGAAGGAGAAGAAGAGCAACAAGATCAAGAAAAAACACGGAAAAGAAGAACAAGATGAAGAAGAAGAAGATGAGGAAGACGAAGAAGAAAAAAGAAGAGAGAGAAGAATAACAAGATGAAAAAGAAGGAGGAGCAGAAGAAAAAGAAGGAAGAGAAGAAAGGGTTGAAGAGGTAGAAGGCGAAGAACTGTGCTCTTTCTTTATGACACCTGAGTAACAGTGAATGCAAATAAAGGATTTTGTGTGGGTTTGTGCTCAATAAAGCTGATACCCGGTAAAAATGGATAAAAAATGCAATAAAATAAATATATTTTTCCCGTCAGAGTTGCTTGATGCTAAATAAAAACTCCCATAATTAAATTACTCTGTGCATCCTATAATGTTGATAACAAAGAGCTTAAAAAAACTGCACACAAACATATTTGATCTGTTTCATCAGCATCAGCACTCGTACCGGTTAAGTGCGTTCGACTGTATCCGTAAACTCCATAGCAACAGAGTGAGTCTCCTCCAGGCAGAGTGAGTTTAAGTGGCAGAAAGAAGGAACAAATAACAGACTGAACCTGATGGGAGACACTCTGCTGCTGCCATTAGCAATGACGTTCTGATGTGCTGCATGCAGAGTCCGGTGCATTATGCATGATGTTTGGAGATTTGAAAGAAATACATGTGTCCTGGTGCTGGTGGTGGATGGGAGGAGGGCAGGATGGAAGGAAGGAGGCTCCATGTGGGCTGATGGCATGAATACGAAGATCAAGAAGGAAAAAGTAACGTTTACTGCAAAAAAATCTACCTTTTTAAATCATTAACTGTAATTTTTAGAAGCAATTTACTGTTGTTGTACAGATTATACAGTTAACAACCAGTAAAGTCACTTAAGAAATCCAATAATTTACATGTGAAGCGTCAAAAAACTAGGCCAAAACTGTAAAATCTACAAAAAATAGAAAATAAAAAATTCAATAAATTCTGATTTGCAACTATTCATTATTTGACAGTAAAATTACACAATCTTTTACAGTATTTAAATGACCACAAATTATCATTATTTGACAGATATTTCCTTTTTTTTTTAAAGGGAAATGGTTTGACACATTTTTCTTGTAGTACTAGTAAAATTGCATAAAAAATTCTAATTTACATGTTGACTGTAAAAATCAAAAAACAAAAACATATATACCCATGAAAAGTCTGTACTTTTACAAATACCAATTTGTTCTTTAACAGTGTGCAAAGGCAAAATTACACCATTCTGTTATATAATATTTAAATAAAAATAATATTTAAATCAGCAAAATATGCTCTTTTACAGACACTTTTCTTTAATTGAAAGGAAAAATATGTACTCAAAAAAATATGTACACAATATGACAGATCATTTTCTTGTTTTGTTCAAGTACAGATAACTGGTAAAACTGCATAAAACCTTTTTATTTTACATAGTGACTACAGCATCCAGTTTTATATTTTACTGTGATATATTTAAGTAAGAAATAATCTCATTATTTTATGGACATTTGCTGTTATGCAAAATTTTTAAAAATATATGTATATTAAGGATTTAATAATGGTAATTTATTTTTACAGAGTTTTCCTGTTTTGATAAATTATAAATAAAAATTGCTCCCAGAAGAATTTATACATTTTCATATAGAGACTGCATAAAATTTCCACATCAAAAATGTGGATTTTTAGAAATGGTAATTTGGTCCTTTACAGTTTCTGGCAGTAAAATTAAACTTTGTTTTTTTTTTTTGTTTTTTTTACTGTTTTTAAATCAGTAAAAAATATAATTATTTTATGTTTGCTGTCATTTGAAAAAATATGTATATTAAGGATTTAGAAATAGTTGCTTTTTATTGTACAATATTTTACAATTTCTAATATTACTAAATTACATATAACTAGTAAAATAACAAAAAAACATATTCATTTACACATTGGGTGTAAAAAAAAAACAAAAAACAAAACAAAAAACTGGCAAAATCTGTGAAAAATATCCACATCGGATACCTGTATTTTCACAACAGTAATTAATTCTTTTATAACATTTGAACATTTGAGAATTTTTTTTTACTGTATTTAAATCAGCAAAAAATATAACTATTTTACACACATTTGCTGCTATTGTTAACTGTTATTTTACAGTTTTTCTCTGTTTTGATAAATTGCAGATAATATCTAGTACAATAACTTAATTTACTTTTAAAATTGACTTGTCTGAATTTACAGATATATTTTTTTTTTTACAGTTTATACACTATACTAATCCACAGTTTTTCCTGCTCCCAGATTTTCACAGATTTTCACTACTTGATTTATTTTTATTTTCAGTGAAGTCAGCCTGGTAATTCTAGCAGTTATAAGTGGGGTCACTTTGATGAACCTTTAAAAGCTGCTGATGGTGCTCCGGCCTGAACTACCGTGCTGGCTGTAGTAGACACACACACACCAAAACACACCAGCACTGAACACAAAGAGGCACAAAGACACACAGAAAAACAAGGCTGGAGAGAGTTCCACTGTTTCCCCTTTTCTGCAATCATCCCGCTTCTAACTGGTGATGCACAATCAGCGGCAGTCAATGCATCAATCAGCAATCAGGCTTCGGCTTGCAGGGGGACACGTTCAGGCGGAGCTGCGTCATCTCATGCCACTTTAATTTACCAGCCAATTTGGAGGAAACCGCTGTGAGGAGGAGATCTGAAACCACATGTAGCACGACTTCTGCACCTTCGCTTCTACTTTATGCAGCCTTGAACACATTCAGATAAACAAGCACAACATGCCAGCTGATGCGCTTCAGCACATTTGCCAAATCTGCCTTTTATGCATTGTGCCTTCCACCTCCTTAAAATCTTATTTACACCTCCAGGCTTTCCTCCAGGCCATCTCCATCGACTGGATGCTTTTTCCCTACTTCATTCACTTTACGAAGTGTAGTCAGACGTCAACAGACTCAACAGGCTGCAACAACTTTAAAGGTTCCCTGTCATGAAAATCTATTGTTACTGTGTTTTTTACTGTGGTTGATTCAAATTTGGATGGTCTGAACTAAAAGCTGTTCAGATTCAAAGACGTTAACTTCTGCTATTCCTCGATTTTACAAGCCAATAAGATGTTAAACTATAGATAATGTCGAGAAAAATCGTGAAAAAAATTTTTACATATTGACTATAAAAGAAAAATACAAGAAGCTGGAACTGAAATATTATTCACATTAAAAATCTGTTCAATCAGTTCAATTACAGTAACATTACACAATTTTACTGTAATTGAACTGATTTAAAAATAATTTGCCATTATTTGAAAAAAAAAACAATAATAAAGATTGAAAATTGGTAATTCCTAATTTTTTTAAAACCACTTTGTTAAATTACAGATGATGCCCTGCAAAAGAAATAAACAAAAACCAGGCCCACTTCTAAATTATGTCCACATCAAAAATCTGCAGTTTAAAAAAAATAGTAATTTATTTATCAAAAAGTGTGCCAGTAAAATGACAGTGTTTTACTGTGGGGTGAACCACTCAGAATGAGCAGCTGCCTCTCAGTCCGCCAGGTTTATTAACTTTCTAGAGCTGCTTCTGTTAAATCTGAAATGTCTGAGCTACGAGTAAAACCCACCAAATGTTCTGCTGTTGGCTGCAAGAGTGAACACAAGTCTTTTTGCCCTCCCAGCATCAGGATCCAGCTTTTATTTTTGCTGACAATGTCACCACGACAACAGGAAAATCCATAATGTGCCTAAAGTTAGCATCAGTGTAGTGTACAAGTTGAATTTTACCCCCAAATACGTTTCCTAAATTTTACTGCGTATGTGTTGTAAGTAAAGTTTCTACCATGTCCTTGTTGTTGTAACTTGTATTTAAACCTAACCACCTAGTTCTTGTGCCTAAACTGAACTAAACAGCAAGTAAAAAGTGAAAGCAAACAGTTAAAAACAAAAGCTACACTTCAATCCGACCTCCTTATGTGGACTTTGTGGCTCTTTCAAACTACGACCACACAAAATACATTTGTTGGAGAACAAAAATAACTTATATCCCAAAAATTAAAACTGACAGGAACGTCATTTTGTGGTGACTTAGCTGGTTCCTTAACTCACATTTTTTAAGTTGTTCTGCTTCTAAAGACTCACAGTGTACAAATGCTGTTATATATCCAGTAAACTGACCGACACAAGCACTGAAGTCAAACGAACACGTAATCATCTGACTATTAAAGGAGCACTATATCAAGGTAACAACATCTCTGCACACACTATGTATTTATGCTGCTCACCCACACATTCACCAGCTTTCTACTGACAGACAAGAAAAGCTCAGAGCCCACCTTCACTGCAGAGCAACAATAAATTGCTCCAGGTTCACTTTTTTTCATAGAAGTGCGTAAACATTGATTGATGACTCAAGCTCAGGTTGTTCATTTCAAGGTTACTTAAACCCTCTGTTTACTTGCTCCTTTAACATTTTTTACTCGCTGTAATATAAAGTCCTGCACATCTATGGAAACAACACAACAATGAAGGAGTAGAGAGAACTCAGAAGTGTCTTCTGTGTAGTATAAGATGTCTTTCATTATTTATTTTACAAAAATTTAAAAAAGTAGAAACAGCATGGTCAATATCTCAATGTGCCTACAGGAGTTACTAATAATGGGAAAAATGGTCGACTCCACAAATTAGAGCTTTCATTTTTACTACAAATGTGGTGTTTCTTGCTCGATTTAGCACAAAAACTCTAGTTATGTTTCACCATGCTGAATTGCATAATGTTTTCGAGCCATGCTGCATTTACTTTATTGATCTAGGATGACTTTTATTTATTGTCTCCCCTGTCGTCATCAGAAAAACAGTTGAATTTCGATTTACATTTTAGAAGAAATGGGAAAAAACATTTCCGCATGCACAACATTCTTCCAAGCGCCATAACATACTATATAGTAAATGGTTTGTGTTAGAGAATTCTTAAATTGCACATTTATTGTTCTGCAGGAGTCCTCAACCTTCTTAAAATTAAAAACGTTTAAAAACATTTTTTTACTATTTACACTTTAACAACCTTTACAAATTTGGTGTCCACTTTCTCCTGTGCATATTGCTTGTGAGTCATGCTACATTTATTTTATTGACACAGATTGAGTTTAGTAAATTATATTAAAAACAACTTCAAACACTCAAGTTCTGTTTATTTTTAGCTTATTTCTAAATAAGACATGCAGGATAACGTAATTCTAATGAAACATTTCTATTCCAAGCTTAGATTTTGATATTTTTTCTGATAAAACCTCATGCCACACAAGAAAATCTGATGATTCTTCCGGTTTTTTCCGTTTCCAGCTCAGACAAATGTTTCCTTTTTTTGCTGAATTTTTGTTAAGCGACCGTCAGTCACAGCTGAGTCACAAATGGCTTCACAGTTGCGATGAGGAGAGCAGATTTTTTTCTTTTTTTACATAATACGGTCAGAGTAACTTAATTATTTTTGGCAAATTTTCAAATGAGACATGCAGAATAAGGCGATTTACGCTCAGATTTGGTTAATTTCCGAAAGAACAGCACATGATTAGTTCACAGACCATCGGAAAGTTGAAGCTCTGACATTTGTTTCTGATTTTCTTTCTCTTTCTGGCTGATAAATAATGTAGTTTTGGATTTTTAAAAAAAAAGTTAACATTCATTTCAAGAGTTAACACATGCCTTCTATACAGAACGTCATAAAAGACCGTAAGCATTCAAAATTATCAAATAAATTCATTGTTGGATAATTAAGTCTGTAATCATTTCATCACATAACACCGCAGATGTGGGCAAGAGTATTTATAAAAAAGTGGATCTGAGAAAGGAGATGAAGGTGGAGGGTTGTTCACATGCAGATGTCTTGGCCTGAAACTCTCCCTCACACATCTACTGTACGAATCCCTGCGGACCTCAGCATCTCTACCGTCGCCCCCTCACTGCCTCCATCTTCCATGTTTATTTATAGCCGGCGTGGAGCTGAGGTTGGAAAGGTGGAGTGATGCTCCGGAGTCTGTGGGGAATTCCTGCAATCTCTGCTGTTTAAATATAAAGTATACAACCAGGAAGCCCCCGTCTCCGCTGCTCTGCCCCAGCTACGACTCTCTTTCTCTTTCTGCTTTGCTGATCTGCTGCCATCAAGAGCAGGAAAATCACTGACTGCTGCATATTTTAGCTACACGTCAGAGCTAATCACAAGTAATATCTGGATGCTCACTTCATGCACTGTAAAAAGCAAAATCCCTAAATAAAGTAAGAAAATCTGGCAAAAAAACAATGGAATATTGTAATGTTCAAAAGTTGTGAAAATGCTGAAAATAATAGTTAAAATTAGTTTTGAAAATTATATTTTTGGCTGAATTAAATGCAGTAAAACTGTGTAATTTTATGGTCATACATTGTACAAGAATGATTAATTATTTGTGATAATACAGATTTTAGATACGGGCATTATGTTTAGTTTTGGCCTGTTTTTTATGGTTAACATGTAAATTAATGATTTTACTAGTTTTATCTGTAATTTCACGTAACAACAAAAATATGTAATATAACAGCTAAATAAGTATATACAAATTTTCAACCTCTAATATAAAATTTATTTAAAAATAATGACAAATATCTGTAAAATAACATTTTTTTTGCCAATTTGAATACATTAATACAGTATACTTTTATTTTACAGTTTAATGTTCTAAAAAAACAAACTGCTTTTTATAAAAATGCAGGTTTTTGATGTAGCTGTTATTACAGTTTCAGCTTCTATTTTTTGTTTACAGTCAATGTGTAAATTATTCTATATTTTATAAGATATTATCTGGAATACAACAAAATTCTGCATAAAATATAGAATTTCTGTAAAATAATGCTTAAAAATAATTGACAGTGCTTTAATTTTTAATAAATGTGATTCTTCTTTCAAATAATGGCAAAAATCTGAAAAATAATAATATTCTCTCCGGATTTAAATATTATTTGCCTGATTTAATTACAGTAAAATATGTAGTGGCAGAAATATTATGGATATTAATATTATGACAGTTCCAGTCTCTCTTTACAGTCAACATGTAAATTAACCTGACATTCTGTGATTTTTCTAGTTGTTATCTGGTATCTAGCAAAACAGGGAAATTCTGCAATTTGACAGTTTAAAAATTATTATTCTGATAATTATTATATTTTTTCATCTTTAATATATGTGACTTTTTTCAAATAATGACAAAAATCTGTAAAAATAATCATATGTTCTGCTGATTTAAATACAGTAAAAAGCAATTTTCAGGTTAAGCCTTGTAAAACAACAAATTCCGATTTGTAAATATCTTGAGTTCATATATGAACATTATTCACAGCTATTGACGTTTTTTAAAACTTTTGACATGTAAATTGCTACAGTTTTTTCTGTGATTTTACCAGTGATTATCTGTAATTTACCAAACCTGGTAAAATTAGTAAAATAATAAGAACTAGTTGTAAAAAACTTTTTTTACAGTGTATACTGAGTAAAGCAGAACCCAGCAGAGCAGAAACCCCTGCAGGTCCTACACAGATGTTTCATTACTACAAAGTGCTCTTAGATGTTAATGTGTTTTTACTGTTAATCATACAAGTTAATTTTGTGCTGACGGTCGCCTCGGTGTGAACACGATGAACCTCAACTCCGTCTTGGCGCTGATAATGTCACCTCTCCCGGGAATCTTACGTAAGGCCGGGTTAGGCTCGGAGGGCTCCACAGGGGGGAGGGAGGGAAGCGCTATGGGATACATGTGTGTGCGTTCGTGCCAAACTCTGCCCCGCTTCCTCCTTACTGATGATATAATACTTTCAGCCTGTTGCCGTGGAAACCAGCCGGCAGCGCTGGCTGTATTTGGCATCGGGGGGTAAGACGGTGAGGGGGTGGGGGGTTGTCCAACTGCATTTGGGAGAGGTGTGTGTGTGTGTGTGTGTGTGTGTGTGTGTGTGTGTGTGTGTGTGTGTGTGTGTGTGTGTGTGTGTGTGTGTGTGTGTGTGTAGATGCTGTGGCCGTTGCTGTTTTGCTGTTCTCATGACTCAGCATATTATATTACAGTTTGGTACAGAGCGGGATGGACCTGTCTGTGTGTGTGTGTGTGTGTGTGTGTGTGTGTGTGTGTGTGCATGTGTGTGCGTGTGTGCGTGTGTGTGCATGTGTGTGCGTATGTGTGTGTATGTGTGTGTTAGTGCGCTCACTCTGCTCTCTCAGGGCCATACTGACACACACCAACGCTGCTCGGTGCCAGAAAACGTCGGACTACACTTGATTTTTGCTCCATCAAACCCGATGCTGATGACTTGTTTGACATTTTAACTCAGTCAAATAAAGCTGGAAAAAAATGCCAGAAAACTGTGGACAGCATCAGGTCCAGAAGCCAGGAAGTTCTCGAGGGAGCTGACAAATAAAACACATGATCATGTGATGGTTGGTCAATGTCTTTCTGATTCACTCAGTGGGCAACACTCGGCTCTACTTTTCTCCCGAAGTCTTGCGTCTGATGACGGAGGACACAGTGGGAAAATTCCTGCAGAACCTGCTGCTTTGTGCACAGGAGCCACTGGATTCCCACAGCAAGGAAGTATCGGCAGCGTTGGCCAACATCGAAGTCCTCATCACAAAAATAGCAACGCCACCTGAAGAAAGCTGCATCACAGAGTAAGAGGTCCCTGTAGCCTCCATCAGATGGTCTCAAACACCAGTTAGGTTGAGTCCCGTTTCTGTTCCAGCGCTGCTGCTTCCAAATCCATCTGCAGGGAGGATGAGGCTAATTTCTCTACACCGGTTGTAGCCCTCAGACACTCAGAGTCCCTGAGTAGTTTGGTATCACCTGTCGAAGAGTCTGAGCCCAAAGAGAGTTCTTCTTCTGCAGATACCGGATTTCATTGCTGCTCCTTAAATACATCAGATTTTCACACCAAGAAGTCTCAAGAAGAGACTGATGCAATGAAAGCTCTGCGACTGAGGGTGATTACAAAGTGCATTCACAAATCCAGAGAGTCACCATCAAGGACTTCCAGGTCATCCTAAACCATCTGTCCGAGCTGTCGCTGGATGAGATTAACGTCTCCATTAGGGCTGGACCCAAATATCCGAATATTCGGTCATAGTGTTGGTATCTGCATACTAATTTTGAGATCCGAATACTCGGAATACCTGCATATATACATATATGGATATTCGTCATTAATTGGGCTCAAATATCCAGAGCCCAGAAATTCCTATTCGGACCAGCCCAAGTCTTCACCCACAAAATCACCAAAAAGATAGTAAAAACATCCAAGGCTATTGTGAAAGATCTCTACAGGGTGTTTGGCTCCACAGAAAAATTAGTGAAGGCAGCAATGACAACAGAGGATCTGATTTTAAATTATACTGTCGTGAGGATTTAGAAAATCCATCTCAAAGCCGTCCTATGTCCAACCAAAAAGACAGTGAAGGTCGACATGTTCTTTTCAGTAGTGGAAGGAGCCTTCATGGAAAAAAATTCAGGAGGCACAACTAAACTACCACCGTCTTGTATTCCTTTTGGCTTCATTCATCTTGAAGGAAAGAATTTAGCAGGCTAAGAAGCTAAAACACCGTCTTTATTTCTTAAAGAATGAATAATTAGATTAATACACATTTCTCACTGTGTACGTGTAAACAGTAGCTGGTGTGTTGCTTTTAGGGGAGTCACCTGAATTCAGCATACTTGACTGGTTTTAAGCGATTTAAAACAAGCTGCTTAAAGTTAAAACAAACCGCTTAAATGTAAAAACATAGACTTAAACTGAAAAGACAATTTAAACATTGAAAAACATAGACTTCAATTTAAAAAACATAATTGAAAAAAATAGAAAAACAACTAAACAAAAAATTTTAAATAAATAAAAAACAATAATTTTGTTGCATTCTTATCTATATTGTTTATATAACATTATTTAATTATCATTAGCTATTATATGTAATGTATATATATTTTTAATATGAATGTATATATTGATATATGAGTATTATATTATATTATATTATATTATATTATATTATATTATATTATATTATATTATATTATATTATATTATATTATATTATATTATATTACATTATATGTAGTGCATATGTATTATTATAATTATCAATATATGTATCATTCTGTGCATATTTGTTGTTATTATTATATTAACATTAATAATCCTCATTTACAGTCATATTTTGTTTTATTTTACCTCAAAACACCAAAAACGACAGCAGTGGACAGCCATTAAGTACATATACTCAAGTCTTGCACTTAAATGTACTTAATTACTTTCCACCACTGCTGTTTTTGGCTGAGGTAAAATAAATAAAATAAGACTGTGAATGAGGATTATTATGAGATGCCTCAACTGTTTGAAATACTCCGGTAAAGTATAAGAAATCAAAATTTCACTTAGGTCCAGTACTTGAGTAAATGTACTTAGTTACTTCCCAAAAGCATATTTTGATCTCAGGAGATCATCATGGATAAATAAAAGTAAAATAAACCAAAAAAACCACCATAAATGGGGATAATTATGACATGGTTTAACTGTAACTAAAGTGCAAGAATCTAAAAACTTCACTTAAGCACAATACTTCGCGTTCGCTGGACACTCACATCTAGATTTTGATGTACAGCTGAAGCTGCACTACTGATTTTATGCTCACAATAATGTTGCTAACATGCTGATATACAGATATAATATTTACTATGTTCAATGTTGTAGTTAAGGGTCATTATTTCTCCAAATATTCAGATACAAACCAAAGTATTTGTTTTTCTTGTACAGCAGAATTCATCCTGAGGGGAACACGAAGCAAATTTGATGTCAACATTTCGTGACATTTTCCTGCAGGAGTGAAAACTTCAGTGCTGTCGAGGAAAGCTCATTAAAAAAAATAGGACCTGTGTGATCTTCTGCTGTCAGTGGTTTCTCTGGGTTAAACAGAAGGACGGTTTCATGTCACGTTTCTCCTATCTCTATCTGTGGTGATAAATTACAGTCAAATATGCCATCATGAATTCCTCGCTACGAGGTGTGAAGCACTATGGATCTGGAGTACGTCTCCCTCTGCTCATCAAACCACCACGAACCGGAAGCTGTCCAGCCCATTATGAATGCAGTGATTATATATCTCACACTTCTGGCTAATTATGCACAGAGGGATTTTTTTTTCATGTGTGTGTTTGTCGCTGTGTGTTTTCCCTTCAGTGAAAAACAACACAGAAAATATCTCCTGAATGATGTGATAGTCATTTATTTAACCTTCTAAACAACAAAAAACCTGCCAGAGGGTTTGAAAGGAGACATTTCTGAGTTATTTCTCCTTCTAGCCATGGTTGTTCTGTTTCCATAGAGGTGCAGGACTTTATACTGCAGAGAAAAACGAGCCCACAGTGAGTAAAAATGTAACAGGACCAAATAAAAAACACCCAGAAACTGCTCGGTGTTCATAGAGTTAACATTTCCGACTAATTGTTTGGTGGTGGGATAAAACACTCAGTTGGCTCAAGATATTTCCATTTAAGATAGAAGGAAAAGATGTTTGTTCTGTCTAAAAGGTAAACTGCAGGAACCATCTGAGCGTCTTTATCTCTGTGCATCTGTTCCCATCTTCATCTTTGGAGGATCACTATCCGTGTGGACACGTTTCATCAGCATCTAAACACAATTCTCTAGACAATGGGAAAAAAACATGCCACAGCTGGCATGTACAATTATTTTGTATCCAGTCAAAGGGAATAGAGTCGCTGAAGCGTGGAGCAATTGCCCTGAAAAGAAAAACAGAAAAACAAGAAAAACAAATCTGAGTTTCATCCTGATTTAGAAAACAGACTAATATTGACTTTCCTAAAGCTGTGTGATGAGCCCTAGGGCAAATAGATTCATCTAAACCAACAGAAACAGAAAGAATGAGAGAAAAAAACCCGCATTTTTAATCTTCTGCATTAGATTTTTTCTGTGAAGGGAGATACAGAGAGAACAGGTTGGATGCTTCCTGGATGAAAATGGCAAATTATTTAAAAAAAAAAAACAAAACAAAACAAAACCAAAAAAAACACAGGACCCTAAAATAGCTGCTGAACTTTAGTCTCGGCACCATATGGCTAGAAGCAGAGCAATCTGGGAGTCCGACTGGAGGAGAGATTTCATGTAACACTGACACACTCTCACACCGTGAGGACGAAGAAGGTTTCAAACAAAGCCACCCAAGTTCTGACGGGAGAACAAACAACAAGCACAACTGGAGGGACGTCAACGGCGGCGCAACAAATAAACAAATGATTAAAGTTGCACTTGACTCCCTTGGGGACGTGCACAAGCTCATCCCCGTGCACACTCGGAGCGCACGTGGAGGGCTGGGGGCCTGTTCTGCACATGCTCAGTGGGCGACGATGATGTGGACTGACACATCGCATGTCGTGAGCGTAGTTACCGTGCTGAGTAATGTGTGACATTTAAGGACTCCCGCTTTTTTGCCCTTCGTCGTGCTATATTCTAGCACGCACACCCCATGCCTGAACAAACACACACGTGCGCACACATGCACACGTACACATGTATCATGAATCCAGCTCAGAAAAGCGGCAACGAATCACTTTCTGCCTGGTTTGAGTGCAACACATCACTCACCAGTTTATGACTCCGGATTTACTGGACTACACGTTTGTGTGAGAAACTGTTTGGGTAATCACATGCAACATGCATAAGAATAGAATTATGTAGAATATTTATGAACACACAGCTGAGGCAGCAGTTAGAGGCTGGAGAAGATGGATTGTGGGTTAACAGAGAACTGAGGAAAATCTGGTTTGAAGTAATGAAGGGAGGAAATCATCCCTGAAAAGCTACTGCTGAGCGATCAAACAGTTCAACATTGCATTTATGGGATTATTCTACTTTTTATATCAACTATGGTGTGTTTCCAATGAATATGTTTGTTGGGGCTGTATGCTAACTTAACGCTTTCAACCTCCATTGTAGAGATTCAGGGAAATAAGGAGTTGCACAAAATAAGAGCTACAAATAGTAACTTGTTCAAAAGGAATCACAATCTGTCAAAGAATTTGCTCACAATTACAAAATGTGTCCAAAATGACTTGAAATGTCTTCAAATTAAGTTAAAAACTGTCTATAACGATGCAAAAAAATTCCAGAATGACTAAAAATGCGGTAACTCAGAATTTGTCCAAAATGACTCAAAATTTTATAACAAAATTACTGAAAATTTGTCCAAAATGATACCAAGCTTGTCAAGAATTACTGAAGTCTGTTCAAAATGATTCAAAATGTGTCCAAAATGTCTTAAAACAGAGAGAAAATGACACAAAATTAGCCCAAAATTACTCAGAATTTGCCAGTAATGATTACAAAATTGTTCAAAAAGATTGAAATTTTCTTCATGACTTAAAACTTGTTTTGAGTAATTGGGTGACTGGCCGTGATGACACTGAAGTTTTGAAGAATGACATAAAAGTTGCAAAGACAACTCAGACTTAGCGCAAAATTACTTATATTTTGAATACGTTTTGGTCAAGCAACCTTAAACAAAATGACTCAAATTTGTCCAAAATGACTAAAATATATATAAAATGACATGAAACTTGATCAACTTGAGTTAAAAACTGTTCACCAAAGACTTAAAGTTTTTTTTTAGAATGACTTGAAATTTGTCCAGAATGACTGCAATATTGTCTGTCAACAGCTGAGGAATTCAATTAAGATGAACTCTGAGGATGGAGGCAGAAAGACAGCAGGACGTTCTGAAAGACAACATCTCTCAGTAAACTGGTGACGTTTCTGTTCACTGCTCTGCTACCAACTGAGGAGAAAACCTGTTGATGGCAGAAAATCTCCATGTATCCATGAAGAGAGGAGTCCAGCTGTGGAACTACAACTACTGACATGTCCAAATGACTTAAAGTTTGTCTAAAATTGTTAAAATATATCCAAAATTACTAAGAATTTGTTCCAAGTGATAAAAGATTTGTTTTCCAAAGATTTTCCATAATGACTTCAAACTTGTCAAGACTAATCTGACTTTATCCAAAATGACTCAGAAATGGTCCAAAACTGACTGAACTTTGTCCATAATGACATGTGACTAAGATTACTTAAACTCATCCATAATTACTCAGAATTTAAAAAAAAAAATGTCCTAAATACTTATAAAATAGTCCAAATAAAACCTGTTCATCTCTTCACGTATTCATGGATGAAAGGAATCACAGCTGTGGAACTACAACTACTGACTCATCCAAAATAACTGAGGAAATATCCAATTTCCTCAAAAATTATTCAGAATGATTCAAATCTTGTTGAAAATGAGTTTAAAACTGTCCAGAATGACTCAAAACTTGTCGTAGATGACAAAAAATATGAAAATGACTGGAAAAATATCCATGTATCGATGGATGAGAGGAATGCAGCTGTGGAACCACAATTAATGACTTTGGACTCAAAAAAATGTCCAAAATGAATCAAAAATTGTCTTTTCTCAACGTCTGTCTAAAATGACTTAAAAAATTGATAAAATTACTTGAAACCTGTTCCAAGTAAGTTAAAAAAACTACCCACAATTACTTACATTTTTCCCAAATTACTCCAAAAATACGTGCAATTACTCAAAAATGTTCTACAATGACTCGAAACTTGAAGAGATGACTCAAAATGTGTGGAAAAAATGACTCCATGTGGACACAGGTGAGAGGAATCCAGCTGTAAAACTACAACTAATAAAACGGCAGCTCGAATAAACATCCTGGAGATGCTGTTTCACCTCCACGACATGAACTCATCGAACTCTGAGCTCTCCATATGCTCAGTAAAAGCTGCTACAACCAGGAAAAAGTCATTTTATTTACTGAATATCTGGTTTGGTGCAACCTTTGCAGCACCAACACACGCTGAACAGAAAGACATCAGCAAATAAATAAATAAATAAACAGGAGGAAACAATTTTTCTCCCCAATATACGCAGTTTTGTAAACACGACACATTCAGGGTAATCAGGAATTGTTCTATAAAACCTGGACTATATTAACCCTCATGTCGTCCTGCGAGTCAAAATTGACCCGTTTTAAAGTTTGAAAATGTGGGGAAAAAAGCTATTTTCACAGTGAAACTTCTGATGTCCACATTTTCAACATTTTTGGGAAATCTTTGAACATTTTTTGGTGGAAAAAAGAAATGTTAAAAATGTTCTTAAAGAAAATATTAGAAGTTTTACTGATATATATGTAATCACTTACATTTTTAGGATTTTTTTTAAAAGATTTTTACTCATTTCTTGAAAGCATTTATAAGAATTTTCTTGCCAAATTTGAGGGATTTTTTTAAAAAAAAATAAAACTTTTAAGGGAAACTTTAAACGAACTGCTGGAATTTTCTTCCTGAAGGTTTTGCAAATTTTCAGAAATTTGGGGAATTTTTTTTGCTGAATTTTTGGATTTTTTTCAGACAAGGAAACAATATTTTTTGGTGCCCGTAAATGAGGACAACAGGAGGGTTAAAACTTGAGTGTCGCTATAACAGAGTAACTGCTGAGTAACTGAAACATGAGACAGGTTGTGCACAAGCTCAGCCTGACTATCTAACCAACTGTACTTGGAGGTAAAAACAAAGACAAGCGCACCAGAAATGTTGGCAGTAATCTCTATGTGCACACAAAGCGCACGACAGACCTTCATTTTCAAACAGGTTCAGCTAAACTGGGCGTCTATTTAAAGCTCGATCATCCGAGCTTTTTATGGTGGTGGAGCCTCCATCTGATGATGTCAGGAGGACAGATTTTCATTTTTCTGAAGTATAAACGGAGGGTTATTATGAAGCAGGTAGAATGAGGAGCGGAGCAGCATCAAAAGTTCGTCTTTCTAATGAGTTAAATGTCATTTCGTGACTGCACTGATCACAGGATAAAAAAGTACAAGATGGGAAATAACTAACCCACCCAGTTCAGTCACGTACAAATATATCAAATGATCATATTTATCCATAAGTGTCTGTTGTATCAGTACTGACAGAAACTAACCTGCAATATAGGAAAATCCTGTAATTATTTGGGTATTTAAAAAAATGCCACAAAATAACTGTTCTTCACTGGACTGTGTTAAAAAAAAAAAGTAAAAATTCTGCACTCTCCAGCAAATATTTAAAATTTTTGGTGACTCAGCTGCGACCAATAGTAGCGTGACAAAAATTCAGGGGCCTTTCAGCTGAACTGCAGGCTGTGTAAACAGTAGTGTAATAGTAAAGAGTGAAATATCTCTAGTATGTAAAGCCACCAATTTTATTTCTAGTATTGGTAACACCTGTGGGCACTTGGAAAAATATTGTACATTTTAATTCCAGTTTTTACATTTTTTGTAAAATACATATTCAAAGATTTTGTCTTTATTTTTTATGATTTATTGCATATATTTGTTACTTCTAGCAATGACTGTGCTGTTTTCATAGAAGTGAAGGACTTTATATTGCAGTGAAAAATGAGCCCACTATGAGGAAAATGTTCTTTTTTGGGTTTAGGGGTGAATTTTTGGACTTGTGAAGGTCTCCGGCCCACATGGGATAACAGGAAACCAAAATTTTGCATGACATTATTGTAAAAATCTACATTAATTCCTAAAGAAATGGCATACATCTGTCATTGTCATTGGTTTTGTCGGTAGTTTATTTCCTGTTTTATTTCAAAAACGCCCTGTGTCCTGGTCTCAGTCCTCCACTGGCACACACTTAAAATTTTCCCCATGTCACAAAATAACCCCAAGCTGCTGTGTTTTATCAGCTCTTTGTGTTGTCAGGTGGATTCCTTGATCGCAGCTCCTCAGCAGCCTCCAGATGGGAATGTGTGATAATGTGAGCTGTGTGGAGCCAGTGCTAAAGAAAGTAAGTGCACAAACAAAGCTGACAAAAGACAGACGAACACAAGATGAAGGCGTCATCTGAGAATAATGGCCGAGGTCAGTCCTCAACCAAGAATCCTCTGGTTTCTAAACCAACCGCATCCAGAGATCAATCAGTGCGACCAAACTCGTGGGGCGAAGTTTTGGGCGCAACCCTGGCCCTTTTCAGCATGACTCACTGTTAAACAGTGCCCGTCGCCATGGCAACACCGGCGGCACAGCTTCCTCTGGAGCTGGCTGGGTTCAGTCTATTGAATATAACGCTCACCTCCTTCGTGACTCATCTCTCTGGGAAAAAAATGGCTGCATTCAGGTCAGATGAATGAGAAAAGCGATTTAAGTGACTTGTGTCAAGAGCATTTTAACTTTACGCCCGTTTAAAGCGTCTCCAGGTTAAAAAATCACTCAATCACTCCTTCCACTAAATTGCAGGTAGCTCTGATGTCAATAAGCGTTTTAGTTCTGGAGTCTTTTCATGGGAGTGACTGAAGCTGCAGCTTGAACCCACATTAGCTCAGCAGGAGTTCCAGCTCAGCTCTGAACAGAAAATCTTTTCATATATGGAGTTTGCTGACACAGAACTACATCAAAGGATGGTGAACATATTTACACTGTCTGCACTTTTTACTCATTATCATTTGTATTTATTTTAATTGTAAAAAAACATGTTAATGCGATGCTACAGTCAGCAGAGTGTTTACAACATACTCTCTCGGCTGCAGAAGTGTTATTTCCCACCACCACCCAAAACTGATGCGATAGTTAGAAAATCACAAAAAGCCACAAACTTTCTGACAATTTACAAACTAATTATCTGTGACATGTCATGCAGTCAGGAAACTTTAAAACTGTCATATTCCGTCAAAACATTTTACACTTTATTCTACATGTCTAACCTTGGCACAACTGTGAAGCTGTTTGTGATTCTACTGTTCAAAAATCATATTTTTCATGAATTTTTAAACAACACAGGAAGAATGAAGCAATTATGATGAAATATCTTAATTGTAAATTGAGATTTGATTAAGAATAATCTCACAAGTCTCTGTATTTTACAGTTTATGCTTAAATTGTATAATTTAGGTGATTTTTAAAGACCTTTTAAAGCTGCTTTTGTGTTGTTGGGGTTCAGAAGGTTAATAGTTTGTAATAGTTTCATAATTTTCTCTGTTCAATATAACTCAGGCATACAGTGAATTCAGAGAGAATATTGGTGGATACATGCATGTTAGATGTTTTTACTCCCTATACTCGGTGTCTGCATTAGAATCAGCTTCAAAACATCCACTGTTGGTTGGGTTCTAGTAAAAATCAAAGGGTGTCCTCGGGGTTTAAAACCCTGTAATTACAACATCCAGATTTAATTCCAGGACTTTGTTGCAGGTCTTTTAATTCCCTGTGAGCTCTTTATTGTCGAACGAAGATATAAAATGTCAAAGCAGTAAAGTAAGTAGTTTAACTGTATTCTGTGCACGCTGCTCACAGAAACACTGTGTTGTCTCAAACTCTCAGGAAAGTGGCAGTAAAGAAGGATGTTCTCCGGAAACAGCCTCAGCATCGCTCACAGTCACAGCAGCAGCAGGATGAATCTTTAAAGGTATGTCAAGCCACTTCTGCTACTGGCACACAACCAGAGCTCTATAATTCAGCAGGGGAGCTGGGAAGCATCTCTTCCGAATGTGAGAAGAGATCGGAGAGTCGGGGTGGGACACTGACAATTGACAGGAAAATAAAGGGACACAGCTGGAGACAAATGAAGCATAACGCTGGACAAATGTTGTGTTTGGGAGAAGCAGCAGAGAGTCAGCGGGAGGCAAAGTGTTGGAGATTCTGACTGCAGTCAGCTAATTGCAGTGATGGATTGGTCTTATTCCGCTGAGCTCCGAGCTCCCGCTCCTGCAATAACAAGACAAGATGACTTTGCCGATCTGCACGTTTGGCAATTATGAAAGAACTTTGCCACCATGTGCAACTGTTAATACAGTGTGTTTGTGTGGCGGCAGCAGCCCACTCAAAGCTAATCGTAGTGAGGTGGAATTGATTTCTCAGAGGGAATCATTGCAGATGCTCTCTCCGGGTCAGTTTTTGCATTTGATTATTGGAGCGCTGTTCTTGGGGTATCAAAGGAGAGATCGTATTTTACTGATTTGATTCATTTATCGGCTGCATTATGGCGTCCGGTACGTGGGGAGGAGCCCTGAGGTTTCCCATGTGAAGAGAACTGAGCGTGAGCAAACATGTATGAACACACTGAGCAAACACACACTCGTACTGGCTGCAGAAAGCACCCTTGCATTAATCAATACTGCTCCGAAGGGTGCAGCCTCACGCATGCGCCAACACACTCCACATTTCTCACAGGGAAGCCCTGATTAAGTCATAGCAGCCTCCGTTCCTAAAATGGAGTGTTGCGTCGAAGCCGAGCCGAGCGGAGAGGATCTTTAATAACGGAGGAGGACAGCCTCTGGGAAAAGACCCCTGCAGAGAAGCGTCACGTGGTCGGGAGACCCAGAGTATCTGTCGAATCAACGCTACTGTACACAGATCTGCTGCTGCTGCTGCTGCTGGTACATTTACACCTGTGTTTGCAAATACGCTGAAAGAAAGACTGAGGAGACGCGAGTGTTTGTATGAAACTGACATAAAAGGAGGAAAAAGTGTGAGCCTGTGTTAACCCTCGGAACTCCAGTCTCTGGGCACTTTTCTCCCCACTGTTGGCGCTTTTTACACTGCAATATAAAGACCTGCACCTAAATGATAACAACAATCGCGAGAAATCCACCGTAAAAAAAGATTCTGTAAAAGACGATGTGAAAATCTGGCAGCAACAGTGTCAAAAAAAATGTGTAAAAATGGTGACCAAAACTTTCAAAAACTGCAAAAAACAGAGAAAGTAATGAAAAATATCTGTAAAATAACTATATTTATCAGCAGACTGATAAATATAGTGGGACTGTGGGACTGTAAAACTGTCATTTTACAGTCCCACATTACAAAAAACCCAAATTGCTATTTGTAAAAATACAGATTTTTAATGTGGACATTAACTATAGTTGTGGCCTGTTTTTCTTTTTACATTAACAAGTAAACTTTTTCCTTTTATTTTAGAAGATCACATCTGTAATTTAACAAAACAGGGAAAAACAGGAAAATAACAGTTTAACAAATGTGTTTACAATTTTATTTTCATATATATATATATATATATATATATATATATATATATATATATATATATATATATGACTATAATACTTTACTTATTTGTTTCAATACATGTCTCCTCCATATTTGGAAATAATCATTAAATCACTTGTTGGAATCTGATTACCAAACACTAGGATTGCCAGAAAGTTCAACGGAAATCCCAACAATTCCTTCTGTCTTTACAGTTTCTTGTTCTGATAAATTGTGGAATTTTGGCAATTTTTTTTAAAATGACAAACCTTCCAAACGCCCCGGGCAGGTTTTGTGGTAAAAAGCAATAGAATCTCCCCACTGCTCAGGTATCTTCAGAGGTAATGAATTTTTGTCTTTTTCCACTGAAAGCATGAGGTGTCCAAGTCAGACGTGGCCTTGGATGTTTGTGCAGCAGAGTCACGAAAATGAACAACTCATGTTCAATAGCCTGGTGGACAGGCAATTTTTTTTTTAGAAGATTGCTTGTATTTGCTGCACACAAACACACAAATACATCTTTTCTCGGCAGTAAAACCTCTGATATTTTGTAAAAGAACAGAAGGCAAGAGAATAATCAATGAAAGTGACAAATGAATCCCAACCCCAGTTGCTACCTAAGCTTTCTCTTCTTTATCTCTTGACTGCAAAATGACAGAGAGGGGGGAATGAACAAGCATCTGAAATCAACAGAAGCAGCAGGATCCTCACAATTAAAATCATGGGGGAAGACATAATGACGGGTGTGATGGCTTGTGTCATTCATTGCTGTGAGGGGAAAAATTAGCAAAAGACGACCTCTCTTGCTCTCTGACTCGACTTTCAATCAGCAGGACTCTAAATTTCAGGCAACAATCAGTGTGTCGTGCAGCATCCAACCAGAACACAGAGCTCATGTTGGGGATGCTTCCTCATCCGGCAAATACAAAACTACAACATAATCACGCACAGCTAGTCGATCACATCCTTAGCCAGGTGAGAGAAGCGAACCCTCTGAACCACAAAACCCACCAGTTAAACATAAATTACACCAATCATCAGAGCCAGAAACTATATGAACAAAAAGAATAATCAGATATTCAAGTAAGACATGCAGTTCTGTCAGAAACAATAACGAATCTATTCCACATGTCGACTTTATTCTACGTGTCATTGAAAAATTGGCCAAAATGGCACCATCACCAGCACCAAAACTGTAAAAACAGAAAGAAGCATCAGATTCGAATGTGTGGCATGACGTGTTAGCAGCCGTTAGCATGGCTGGACACTCTTGTCGTACGCTTGACTATTATTCCTATCAGTAATACCAACACTGCGTTTGCTACACCTGTCTTGCTGAAGCTCCTCTTTGTGAAATGTGACCTAGGACTTCCAACACTAAAGCAAAAACTCTACCTGATTTAAGTTGGCCACTATAATTTTTTACACTGCTCCCAGTGCTCCTGCCACAAATTGAAACGCTCCGTGGAAGTTATGAACATTTTGCAAGTGTGCATTTGTGATTTAACCACGGACCGTCAAACTGGCTCAACTTTCACGTCGAGGACAATCACCAGTGACTACGGCTACAACCCAGAGACCAAATCTTCAGTGGAGATGACGTGTCAAGTCAGGAGCGCAACCAGGAGCACACATGTCATTGCCTTCAACATTCATATGCATGTGCACCATGAATTCGTCTTTCAGGTTTGGTCTGTCTGGGACTTCTTCATGTTCCCCAAAATGAAATTCCAGTTGAAGGTGTCTCAGATTGTGCTTTACAGAACAACCTTCCAGGGATTATTGCAAGTGTTGCAGGAGCACTGGGGAGCAGAGTATCGCTATACTAGGAGACTACTGTAAATCTAAACCAGGTACAGTTTTTGATTTATGTAGCCTTTTTTGATTTTACCTCAGTGGGATTTCCAGGTACCACTACAGCCGTTGCAGGAACACTGAGAGCAGAGCAGCATTGCACAAGGAGACTACTTAGAATATAAATCAAGTACAGTTTTTGCTTTTTGCACGCACAGAACTTTTTAATCTCACCTCATAAGGTCTGGTTAGGATTATATTAATGAGAGAACATTACAGCAGGTGTGAGCTGGAACACAAACTGCAGTCTCACGCATGACGTTGGAATATTCCACGTTAACCTTGCATCATAAAGGGAACACTACTACCTGCACTGGCACTGAAGGAACGTATATGAACAGATTCTATGCTGTTTAAACCTTTGTTTTTCACTATCTCTTGCCTATTAATAGGTTAAACAGGTTTCTGATGTACCCTAAACACTTCATACCAACTGCTCATGCTTCCTTCCCTTACAAATCCTTTATTAAAGAAAATTATACTTTGCTCTCAAGGTTCAAATGAAGGATGACTTAATAAGACCCCACCAGAGTACGTTTTATGTGTCTCCTACAAGCAGAAATCACCAGAGCGGGCCAAGACTTTCAGAAAATAGAGGTTATTTAGCAAAAACCCTGCTGTCCTCAGGAGGCTAGTGGGGGTTGAAGCCGCCGGGGTTTGTGCTTTAAAATTAGCAGCGAGTGGAGGAAAGAGCAGCTACTGTATAATAAGCAGGAGGAAGAGAATGAGTTCAACTTTGACCTGAGCTCCCTTTATAGATGACAGCAGCGACCTTGGGAGGGTGAGGAAAGAGATTGATGATGGCCATTTTGCTTAATGAGCTCGCGAGAGGACGGCCACTCCCTCGGAGGGAAGGCCAAGCTCAAAGTAAAAGAGACAAATGTCACCTCCCTCCACATCACTCATAACAGCGACGAGCATCGCATCTCCTTCCATCTGCTTCTGAAAATAGCTGAGAATCCACGCGAGAAGCAACGGTTTTAAATCTGAAAGTCAACCACAAGTGGCTGATCTCCTTTAACAGGATTGAATGATGTAAAACTTTACAAACAAAGCAATCATGTGCGCATCAAACACAAGACAAAAGCTCGCCATGGAAACAGAGATATTATTTCTGAGAGGCGGTGGAGAGGGGGAAAAAACGTGATGGAGACAAAGAGGAAGCAGAGATGAAGAGAGATTTTTTTAGTGCGAGACAGGGAAGGAGTGAGAATGAAACCTGCAGGATCCTTTAAAAAATGTGATGGAGGCAGAGTGTGAAAACCGCTGAGGCAGCCAGAATGTCAGCGGCTGCTGGGAAATCATCTGACCTCACAAACTGGGTTATCCCACATCGGGAGGACAAAACAGGAGGGAACCAGAAAGGAGAGACAGCACATGTGGGGTGAGGATGATTTGTTCCCCACTTTGGCTCCTTATTTTTCCCATCAGGGAGGGGAAGGATGCTCGGGTGTCCTCTTTCTTTCATCTTATCTCCGTCCTACCTGGAGCAGTGCAGTTCTTAGGCTCCTCCTCGCTCTCCAGCTCCTCCAGGCTGCTGTTGTCCATCTCCTGCAGCAGCCTCCTTCCTGCCCAGCTCTCCTGCTGCTGCTGCTCGCTGCTGTGGCCAGAGACGTCGAAACCTGGTTTGTCACAGAAAACAAGAGAATCGGAGAATGTCTCAGTGCAGTTACAACATCTGGATTCACAGGCGTGGATTTTAGTGGCGTTTGTAACTTCAAAACATAGCATGAGAGAAGACTTTAAAAACTGCCATGAACTACATTGTCTATTTTCATTTTATTTCCATGTCATGTTCTGATTTTTCAATTGGATGCACATACGTAGATTTCTGGGGGGAGCATCTGTCCACCCAGAATAACAACATGAAAGAAGCAAACTTTAAAAGTCGCTATGACGTTACTAAAACAATGCCTCCGACAGGGGGGAAGGTCATTTTCTTCAACAGTGGGCTGTTTTTTACTCTCAGAGTATGAATTAGGAGCTCATACAATGACTGTACCCTTTGCAGAAAACATAACTGGATCCATACATAATCCATCATATTTTTAATTGTCACCAAGTGCCTGAATTTTGCATTTTCCTTCACATAAATAAAGACATTTCCACTATAAACTGATGCAAGGAAGAAACTAAAGACATAGAAAATTACATTTTTGATGTTCAAAATTTCATGTAGCTGCAGATGTGTTTTTAGCAGTAGAATTACACTGGTTATCTAGTGTCATGTTATGTCATATTCTGATTGTTTATTAATTCATCACACATGCATAGATTTCTGGGGGGGAAGCATTAGTCCACCCCTAGTAACTACATGAAGGAAACAAACCACTATGACGTTGCTAATAAACAAAATGATCCTTCGAACAGGGACACATCAGATGACTGAATTTTGTGTTTTCTATCATGTAAATAAGGATGTTTCCACCACAAAGGGATGCAGAAAAGTCAGAAACTGATGCAAAATGATTCACCAGAATGCAGACAATAAATATTTCCTGGGGCAACTTTAATGTCTTGCCTGCAGTATTCAGATGAAACCTACACCTATATTTGTTTCATACACATAATCCTTGTGTTTTCCTTCAAGATTATAAAGACATTTTCACCATAAACTGATAAACTGCACAAACCTGCGCAAATAAAATCACAAAAATTCAGAAAATTAAGCTTTTGATGCTTAAAATTAAAACCTACACCTTTGTGAAGCTGCCCCATGTGATTACTGAGTGATGTTACAGAGAACAAGTAAAAGGTGACTCTGCAAGCTGATTGCATGTTGCACTGCATGTGTACTGCTGGTCTCTATGTGTGTCAAACTGTGTGATGTCAGTTTGAGTCACATCACAGAATGCTATACTGTAAACAACAGCTGCAAGTAAGTGAAGTTGTGGCAAAACAGTGCTGCAAAACAAATCAAGTGGATTTGAACATACGCAGGCACTATGAGCCCAAAAGGAAGGGCATTGGAAAGCTGCAAAAAACAAACAAACAAACAAACAAACGAAACATAAAAACAAGGGCAAAATGTTGATTTTGCAAAGTGAGGTCTAGGTAGATGTGTTTTCAGCAGGAGACTGACATTAGCTCCCTACTTCCATGTCATGTCATATTCTGAATGTTTAATTTGTAAATGTGGGTTGGAACACTGTTATGAAGCAATGTTTTATGAGGTTGGTCCTCATTTTGTTCATCTAACGCACACGAGGATGCAGTAACACAGCAAGGCAGGACTCATGTATGTATTTTAGATGGCCCCAACCATCTCGCTTGTCGTTCACTTTGAACGGGGGGATATCATACGTTACTGAAGTGTGGGTCTGTCGCTTCCAATGGAAAGTTGAGAAAAGTTCAACTTTTCAAGCAGCAACAATTGCACCAGAACTGATATTTCCCAAACTCCAGGCACATCCACCATCAAGCATTAAGATAATGTGTGAGTCCTAGCAAAGCACCAGAAAATACAGGACAGAAGAAGACTGTAAGTTAGTCAACACCAGTATTAGCAATGCAGCTTTAAATGCACTGGGCTAGTGCAAAATGGGCCTTTTGGGTGTTATATGTACAACATAAAAGAAGATCAATCACTGTACAGTACAGGCATTAAGTCTGCGTTACTGTATTTTGCAGAAATAAATAGATTTTCTTCTTATTTCAGGCCATTTTTTAAACAACAATGGCTATTACGCTTGAGCAAATTGAACCTTAATTAACAGAACTGGTTAAAAATGTAACTGCAATTTTTATTCTCCGTTCTTCTTATTTTGGTGCTGGTGATTTTTCTTTTGTTTTTGTTGAGGTGCACTAAAACATCCTCTCTGCAGGAAGTCCACTGCCAAGGAAAACACTCTATCATGCATTTTTGAAAAAGTGATCTTCACACCTGACCTTAAAATTTGATCAGGTAATCCTTCCGTTTAGAGATACATGTAATTTTTTCTTGTCAAACCTTTGTTTCAACCGCTGGGAGATGCTATTTCAAGGAACAAACTCAGCTTCAGACAACAGAGATGTCACCATGTTTCTGTCATGATTGTAAACTTTCCTCTTGAACAGACCAAAATCCTCTTGAGTCAAACAAAGCCTTCAGTGACAACTATCTGATTTTTTCACACTAAAACGCACATTCTGGTTGAAACTGACCAAAGACATCAACAGTCTGAATACAAACTGACTCTTTATTGGAATGACTTACTGTATAAGTCATTTGTTTTCAGACAGGCTTCTCAAGGAGCAAAGAAACAGTCACCATTCAGCGCTAACTGGACCTTTTTGGTTCCTTTACACAGTGGGGTCCAAAAATCTGGTGCCCCTAGTGAAGATTCTTCTGTTTTGCATTTGTTTTGAGATACATACAGCATTTTTCTTCACAAATGATCACAGCAGCTAAACAGCTTTAGTGAAAACTGTGCATGAATGTCAGAGTATCTCCTCCTTTGGCTTTAAAGACAGCAGCAGTCGAGCTGCATGGTTTGGGCTCATTATCCTGCTGCAGCGTGAATCTTCTCCACAAAGATGTAAACCAGAGTGTGAAGCAGGTCTCTGAAGAAAAAAAATTCTCCATTGATTCTCTGCAGTGTCCAAACCTCTCCAGAATTGGATCTTCCCAGCAGCTTGTTTCGCTGTAGGTCTGAGCAAAGTTCTACTGGAAACTTCAGATAAAGTCATATTTCTCACAGGTAAACAGTGTCTGAAGGTTGATTTAGTTGAACAAATGTCTGATGAGTCAATTAAATCCAGCTGAGTGTCATCTGAACGCTAGTACAAGGAAATAATGCCAATAATCAGCCTCAGAAGTGCAGAATCTCTAATATTTCTTTTTCAGTTTACATGTTAGAGCCTCTAAAATGTTTCTAAATCCTCAAACTTTCTGATCATTTCCAGGTTTGCACGAAAGCCTCAGAGTTTTGGATCCTCACTGCGTGTTTTTATCCAGTTTGCTTTGCAGGGATGTTGTAGGTAGTACGGTGCGTGTCCAGCGATTTGTTTTATTTTTAATGTCCCGGCTCGTCTTCCTTGTCACATTAAAGTTTGATTCTTTATGTAATGCCGCGGTGGTAAACAGCTGGAGGAGCGCTGCACAGATGTGTCAGTTTGGTGTGTTCCCTCCCTATCTATCTCCACTCCCTCCCCCCATATTCATACATTGAAGGGGAATTTCATGATTTTCCAAAACAAACGGCACACAAAGTGGGGCTCCCACTGTGGCTACATCTGCACATTCTTCAAGAAAGCAGCAACACCAATGAATTCATTTCATACTTCACAGAGCCCAGCAGGAGCTCGCTGCCCTTTCCACCCTGCCAACCACAAGTCTGGCCTGAGAGAGGGATTCAAATGGAATTAAAAAGCCCAGTTATTCAGTGGTCCTCGGGGCACAGCTGAACTTCTCACCTAGCTTCACCTTGGCCACGCCGCCACACAGCAGCAGCAGCAGCGGTGGTGATGGTGGTGATGGTGGTGGTGGTGAGGTTTGGCGATGCAACGCTGCTTCCATCTTTCGCTATCTTCCAAGAAGAAGAGGAGCGTGGGAATGATTAATGAGGAGGAAGTTCCACAGCATCCCGCTCCACTTAGCAGAACTTCATTAGGCGCATCATAAATAATCAACTTTAATTGATATTCCAGCGAGCTGATTAAGAGTTAACAAGAACACAATGGGGACAAGGGAAATGCATTAAATGTGTCGCCCGGCGCTCGTCTCTAATTTGTGAGCAGCACTGTTGCATTTCCACGTATCCAGGATACGCAGCGGGGAGGAGAGAGGGAGTCTCACTGATGATGCACAAACCATGAGCGTATGAATATTCATGCAGACCTTCTGTCCGTGGAAAGTGATAAATACGTCTCGCTTTAGCTGACGCTGACTCAGATATCAACTTGGAAGTTGTTGGGGGGGAACAGTCGGATGTAGACGTCAAGTCAAAGTGGGGCAAATGTTTGCTGTTTCTGCAGGTATTTATGAAGATGCAGTTCCACTTATTTAACATACGTATCAGTACAGCGTTTAAAAAAAATGCTTCCTGTATCCTGGAGTATCCTGGAGAGGTGTCAGCCTGCGCTCTGCGGCTCGATGCCCTGATTTCAACGTTCTGCACCGAAAACACCTGAACATCCCTCTGCAGCCCTGAACAGTTTCCCATAGAGAGAGCTCAGGTGAATTCCCACACTATAGGCTACAGTGTGATATTTTTCTGTTCATTTTCTGTGTATTTTGGTATTATCACCTATAATTTAAGTTCTGTTTTTCTCTTTTCACATGAATCTTTGACGTAAACACACACTTTTTGAGCATATTGTGCTAATGTTTGGGAACAGCAGCTAACTTTACAGTAAAATAACTGAAGAAAGAGAGCAGAACTTCAATTTCTAACGTTTACCTTTGCACATTAGGGTTAATTTATCATCAAACTGAAAATAATCTATTTTGCATGCTTAGATTTTTGCACTTTAGTGAATATTGTGATTCTACATTGCACATTTTTCCATTTACTTTCTGTGTATTTTGACATTATAACCTACTGTTTTACCTGTAAACCCCCTCATTTTCTAAGTGCCTATTGTTTTATTGCAATCTTCCTGCAGGCCTCAATAGTTTTCACACAGTTAAATCTCAGATGATTTCACATTATAGGACACTGCATGACGCCTTCATGCTCCTCTGACACCCATCTTCAGTAAATTTCCTTTAACTGTATGTATTAGAGGCCTATTAAAGATATAAACACACACTGCTTTGGTTTATTATGCTAATGTTTGGGAACAATTGCTTGGTTTAGTGGTAAATATCTGTAAAAATGGAGGAAAACTTGACTTCCATATACCTCAGATTTGCACATTAAGGTTAATTTCCTAATAAACTGTTGTTACTTTGCATGCTTTTATTTTTGCAATTCTGTGCCTATTGGGATACTATTTTGCATGTTTGCACATTTTTCCAATCACTTTCTGTGTATTTTATTACTATTACCTAGCATTTTAGGCTCTGTTTCACTTGTTTATTTCCACTTCGTCGAACTATGCATTGTTTGTCCTCCGTAATTTCCTACAGAAAGATCTCACATGAATTCAAATTATAGGCTACTGTATGACACCTTCATGCTCCTCTGGCACCCTGTAGGAAGCATTTTCATGTAAAACTGGAGGAAACTCCCTTTAATTGCATGTATTGGGAGTCTGTTAATGATATAAATGCACATTTTTGGTATATTATGCTGATGCTTGGGAATAGTGGCTTGGCTGCGTAAAAATAACTGAACAAAAACAGAGCAAAACTTAAAATCCCTATACGTTGCTTTTGCACAAAGGGTTAAATTATTGTTACTCTGCTTTGCACCATTTCATTTATGCTTATTAATGCATGTTGTGATTCTACCTCACAATGTGTGAGACCACCATATGACCCAATAGGAAGCGTTTTATCGCAGGCTGGTGGGAACTCCCTTTAATGGTTTGGTTTTGATATGAATCTGTGATATAAAGACTTTTTTTAAAAAAACACATTATGCTAATATTGACTTTCTCAAATGAACACTTACTAAGTTTACCGAAAAATACGTGAAGAAAGAGCCAAACTTAAACTCACTTTGGTTTAACTTTGCGTACTAGGGTTCATTTCCCGTTAAATTACTGTTTAGCTGCTTCCATCTTTGCATCTTTGTGCATATTATGATTCTATCTTTCACGTCTGCACAGTTTTCCATTTGCTTTCAGTGGATTTTGATATTGCTAACTATATGTGTTGCTCTTTTTCGAACTCTATATTGTTTAAATGGAATTTCACTGCAGTCCTCCATAGTTTCCTGCAGTTAAATCTCACATGACTTCTTATTATAGGCCACTGTATGACACCTTCATGCTCCTCTGACACCCAAGTGGGGGAAACTTTTTTTAACGCAGATGTTTGGGAACAGTAGCCAAGTCTACTAAAACTGAAGTAAGTAAAACTTACATAGCAAAACAAAACAAAACATTTTCCCCCCTATGGTTTAACTTTAAACATTAGGGTTAATTTACCATTAAATTACTGTTACTCTACTTTTCACATTTACATTTTTGCACATTTGAGCATATTTTGACTTTATCTTTTTATCCATTTGCATAATCGTCTCTTCATTTTCTACATATTTGGATACTATAACCTACAGTTTTACTGTAATTTCACTGCAGCCCTCTATAGTTCAAATCTCAGAGTAATTATAAGCCACTGTATGACCCGTTTACACTCCTCTGACACCCAGCATTTTCATCTCAAACTGGTAAAAATTCCCTTTTGTATTGAGAGCCTGTAAACAATACAAATATTCATTTATTTTGGTGCATCATGCTGATTTCTGAAAAGTGTCTAGGACAGCTGAAAAACATCTGAAGAAAGAGCAAAACTTAAAATCCATATTGTTTGCTCTTGCACAAAGAGTTAATTTAATATTAAATCACTATTAACCTACTTCACTTCCATTTGTGCACATTTTCTCTTTGGTTTCCACACATTTTGATATTATCACCTTCATGAAACCCATTTCCAGCTGCTGTATGCCACCTTCATGTTCCTCTGACACCCAGTGGGGAACATTATCACCTCAACTGGTGGAAGCTCCCTTTAACTGTACGCCTTTGAGATTAATCAATGATATAAACACTACTCTTTCAGGCAAAACCTCAATTCCCTTTTGCAGAAAAGCTTAAATATCACTTAGCTGGCTTCCACATTTGCATTTTTGTCCATGTTGTGAATCTACCTTGCACATTTTTCTAGTCATTTTCTACGTATTTTACAACCACTACCTTAATTCTAAGCTGTTTTACTTTTTTTTTTTTTTTTAAATCAGTATTCCTCTACTTGTATGTTATTTTATTGAAATTTCACTTTAAGTCTGATTAATTTAACATAAAGACAGCGTTTTCATGACTGAGGTGAGCCACACTAAGTGTTTGCAGGTTTTCTCAGTGCAGCTGCGGTATTAAATGACTGTTCGTGTCTTTGTGGGGATAAAACAGCTGGTAAAAACACAAACATGTACAGTAACGGAACAAACGGGCTCCGTGCTGCGGGACTTCAGCTCCCCTCACCGGCACCCCGGAGCTCCGAGCTTCAATCCTCACCTGAATTTTCCGCTAAGCAGGAAACCCCCTTAACGAGCAGCAGCAAGCCGCCGAACCAGCAGATCTGGACCAGAACCAGCTCCTTTCGCCTTTTCCGCCGCGCTCTGACCTTCTTCTGGTTCGGCATCACTTCCGCGGCTCCGTTCCGGAGTCGGACACCCGGCGGAGACATCCCCTCTGCCGCTGCCACATCCATGCGGATCCCCGAAGTAGTAGGAGGAGGGGAAAAAACAAAAAACAGCGACCTCCGTTAATTCCCAGAGAGCGAAACCGACCGGACTGGTCTCCCGGTGGGAGGAAAAAGTGCAGGACGGGCAGTAAAAAGTTGTGAGTCGGTGCCGCCGGGATGCAGCGGGGCGGGAAGCGGCTGGAGCCCTGCGTGCCTGTGGTGTCGGTGCCGCTCCGGTCCTCTTATGTCATGTTGAAACGCGGCGTTTGGAGGCGCGAGGCGGCGGGCGGCTGCACGAGCTCTCCATGGATGCGTCCGTGTGCTTGAACGGAACGGGGCGCGCGAGCGGCGGTGGGCGCGCGCACACGGTGACCGAAACACTCCCGGTGAAAAAAATCTGTCACTCTGACACCGACAAGAACGAATAAAATATGCTTCACTTTGAGGGAATTTCTACATTTAAAACACTTCATATGGAGATTTTATTGTTTTAAATCCGTTTAATGTCAAAATTTAAGGATCTGCTTTCTGTTGTCTCTATGGGCTCATGCTAAGTTTGTGCTCTCCACCTCCATTGCAGAGATTTGGAAACCAAAAAGTTACACAAAATATTGTCTCTTGAGGCAAAAAGCATTTTCCAATAAAATATTTTTGACATTATGCTTTTTTAATGCTTTTTTGTCAATATGATGGAAAGTAACACTGAAATTAGCTGTTTGGAGCGGCCATTTTGCTAACCCTTAATTGAGTCTTATTGGCCATGCTAACTTTGTAGTTTCCACCTCTTGATCATTATTAAAACTGCCACGAAATGAACATGAATCAGTCAAAATGTTTGTTTTTAGTCTGACTATACACTGAAAACAGCTGCCTCTTTGGAGCAATCATTTCCCTAACTGCTAGCTATATTAGCTCTCACAGTAGTTTCATTACAGTCTACCGTGTTTCCCATGAACACATCTATTGAGTCTCTATGCTGTTAATCTCTATTGTAGAGATTCAGAGAAACAAAAAGTCACACAAAACACTGCATATCGAGGCAAAAAGCACTTGAAAAAAGACAAGAAATGCACTCAGAGCGCAGTACTCTGCCAAGGCTGTTCATTCCCCCATATAGCATAGTCAGAAATGCAGCATTTTTTTGTAGAAATGCAGCATTTATTTATTGGTTATTGATGATCAGAAATCCTGACAGCATTAAATGTGGCCATTTAATATAGATGTATCCACAAACAAAATGACCTTGCATTGAACACAAGCATGTTATGCATGTGTACGTTATATATGGATACCGAATCACGTGACCTAAATATGTAGCGGGCGGCGGGACTTGATGGGACTTGGAAACTCCTCCACAATTTAATCAGTTGCTCCTTGCATCATTTCCGATGGAGAAGTTCTGATAAGTCTGCAGCGGTCGATTTGTAGTAGGATCGCAATCATGTGATCGTTAGCAGACAGCTGACGTAGTGTTCACTTCTTGTCACAGATACAGTGACGCCATGCCGCTATCTCACAATGATACAGAAATCTTTAACCAATTCATGGATCCAGACTATAAACCGTATCACTGCCAAAATCTAATCAGTTGGTCCTTCTGTCATTTCCAACCTTCCCTAAAAATTTCATTCAAATCCGTTTTTGAGTAGTGTTGCTAACAGACAAACAGACGGACAGACAGACAAACCAACACCGATCGTCACCTAACTCTGCCGCGTTCCTTGGCAGAATAATAAGATTTTAACATTAAACTTGTTTCGTCAATCTGACTGAGGGGAAACACCATTTGAAGCAGCCATCTTGCTAACTGCATTAGCAATCGCTAACGTTTTATTTCAACTTGCTCTGTGTCCCATCTCTATGGTAACTTTGCGCTCTCCATCTGCATTGTAGAGATTCTGACAAACAGTCACATTAAACACTGTCAATGTGAGCAAAAAGCACTTTACAAAAACATGATTTTGACATTACATTACATTTCTTTTAATCAACCTGACTGAGAGCGAGTGCCGAAATTAGCCGTTTGGAGCAGCCATTTTGGTAACTGCTGACTGCATTCCAGCTAATGTGTCTATTGTGTCTCTGTGGGTCGTGTGTAGTTTCTACCAACTGTCACCAAATTACCATGATTTAAACGTGAACAACTGAAAATGTTGACTAAACTGCTTTTAGTCCGACTAAATGTATAAACATGAAAATTAGCGGTTTGGATCAGTCATTTTGCTAGTTGCTGACTAGCAGCACAAATAGCTTATATCAGGGAAAAAAAAAAACACTTTCAGAAAAGATTTCTACATAAATGATTGTAACTGTATCAAGTCTGCTGACTTCATTACCACAAGCTGCATATTCTTTTGCTGGTTTGTTTACATGTGAGAGTCATGTCAACTTATATGGAATGTCTATAAAGTTGTTCCCCAATTTTAAGTGCTCATGTATATATGTATAAATTCAAACAGTTTATAAAAAATGAAACATTAGCATATGTGTGGTAGATGTTCAGTTGAATGGTTTGGTCAGGAACAAGGTCCTAAAACCATGTCTGCGTTGTGACCCCAGCTTACAAACAAGCTGCTGCACAAAAAACAACTTCTCTTGCAGGATGAAGAAAGTAATTAAATAAAAAAGATTAATATCTTAAATGTCTGATGCTGTCACCTGGATGTCTCAGTGAAGTGTGTAGACTTTTTTTTTTTTTTGCAGGTACGATGACGCATTTGAACATTATTTTGTTGATTTTTTTTTTTTTAAAGTGTTAATATCTAGTCAATTTTTCTGACACTTGTTCATTCTGATTTTTTATGTATTTTATGGACTTATGGAGTGAATAAAAACAAACCAGTCTGTGTGGATGAATATTCAAGATGATTCCGTCAGTGCTAAGGCTAATTTCTGAGTTTCAGTCAGACTTGGAAACAAATAAATGATTCAAGTAAAAATTAGGTTTTCTGGAAAGCTACAGAAAGCTCAAGCTTTTTGCCCTGATACACTCTGTTTTATGCATTTTTCGTTTCCCAGAATCACCACAACACAAGTAGAGTGCAAAGTTAGCTTGACCCATAGAGGTACAATACACACAATAACTGTTGAAATAAACTGGAATTATTCCTTAAGATCAAGTCATTAAAGCTGCATTACTTGGTTTCTGGCAACTGGGCAACACTGACGCATTATCACCTTGTAAAATGAGCGTGTCAGCAAACTGTTCCAGCAGATAATAAGCAAAACTAGTATTTTGTTTCTGGCCAGTGGACCAAGTAAATCCAGTATTTGCTCTCATTTTCTTTAGCTGTGGCTGTTAAGCAGAATGTTTCATTATGCTTTACAAGCAAGGAGCTGACTCTGTGCTACTATCTGTGGATTTGTACTGCGACACAACCACAAAATCAAAACAATAAGCTTAAACAAAGCAAAACACTCTAAAACTGAGTCGAACTGCAGATCCGGGTGATATTTTCAGATGAAAATGCATCTTTAAGATGTGTTAAGTGTTAAATTTTTTTAATGCATTTAAGATTTGGGTACACATTTACAAGTAAATTTTGTTTACCTGGACACAACTATAGGTTATGTTGCAGCGATAGCCACAGTGGAAAATACATATATTGACCCAGTTGTGAGAAACTGTGCCAAAGAAAACTGTTTCACAGTTCAGGTTCTCATTAATGAATGTGTGCACCTCCTGAGAAAAGAACAATAACACCATATCACTTTAGAACAGGTATGTGAATATCGACATTTTAATGTCTGGAATTAATAATTAAAATAAAGTGTGTGGAAATCAAATAAATTAAAAGGGAAAGGAGGAGTTGTGTGTTGGGTTCAGGTGGGAAATCGCTGTGTGCCTTTGACTGCCCTCTTCTGGGAATGTCTTTTATTGATACTCCCATGCAGCAGCCTGTACTTGCAGAAAACTACACTTTGTATTGCTGAATAATACTATAAAGTTCTGTCTAATAACCCCAGGACTAGATTTGGACTAATAATGCTCCCTCACACAAACCCCTGTGGGCAGCAGCCAAACACTAGTTCTGCCTTCCAGCTACTCCTTAAAACAAATAATAATGTTATCATTTTAAAATATGTCAATATTCCAGCCAAAAGTGATAGAATTCCCTCTGGGCCCGCATAAAAGACAGCTTCTGGTTTTCCTCAGACATCAAGCTCAGCACAGATTAGATGTGTTGTAGTATTTTCTTTGGTTACACAACAGTAGTTACGGATTTATTTCACTAGTGAAAGCTTGTACATGTTGTAAAGTCACTCGCTAAGCAGATACGGACCGCAGATTCCAGAGCGTCTCGGCCATTTCTGATGTTTTTTTAATGCAGCGATTTGAGCGAGACAGAACTTTAGGATAAAGTGGGTTTCTTGATTGCCGGGCCTGAGGTTTCATATAAATAGCACTGGAAACTTTCCAGCAAGAATGGAAAAAGTGGTCAGAGCTCTAGGCAACTGGTTTCATTGTGCTTTATTAACCCTTTAGAGCATGGAGTGACGGCTGATCAAGTAAAAGACAAGAAAGGCAGCAAAGAAAAGAATTGTCCATCAGATTAGAGGACAAATAATGACAGTTTTATGTGGCCTAAAGAACCTTCTTCTAAGTAAGATGGATGATGTTTACTCTCAAATACAGAAAACAAAGTCCAGACATGACTCGAGGCCTTGAAGCTGCCATGAAACTCGGCCCGCCTGACTTGCAAAGCGAGCTCGGACTAAGCATGGAGTTACTAAACAAGATGAATTCCCAACCTCCCAGACGCACACAAAAGAAAAAAAAAACTGAGGGGAAGGAGGGAAGAGAAAGGAGGAGGGGGGCAACAAATTAAATCCAGTTAAATTGTTTTTCCATAGCCAGTGGGCTTGGCAAAGGGCTCTCACACACACACAAGATGTAAGATAAGTTACAGAAAAGACAAACCAGAAACAGTGCGGCTTCAGATGTAGGAGAATGCCTGGAATTTAACCCACTTTCCCATGTCCGCCTGACACCGCACCCACTCCCACTGCCCTGCCCTGCAGCCCAGGATGTCCTCACAAAGACACACAAACAGTCGAGTTAAAAACGCAGGTGATTCCACAGAGAGACAACCCTCAAACTCGACACTCCCTCCTCACACCTCGAGCTGCAGCTTTGATCGATTGCATCCCTAAGAGATGTCTGGTACAGCGCATCAATATTCCCAGGCCCCACAGTGCTGCTCTTACTGTAAACCTGCCTGGCATCAGGTTCACAATGCAGTCACTGCAGAGGAAAGCTGCAGTTCTAGCCCAATTTGAAGCAAAGCTAGGTGGCTAGCAGACACATCTAGGTCATATCTTCCCTCTTTGAGAGCTCCCAGGTCCAGGCTACAGCAGCAACATGGAGAAACCTCAGCTCAGCACCAGCGAGTAAGAAGAGGGGTGGGGATATGGTATGGTAGGCCAGGAATAGCTTCATGAACTAAAAAAAGTTGGGACAATATAGACAGACCAGGTGGTGATGCTGAAAGAAGAAATAAGGACAAACAACACCTCTGCTCTTGTAATAAATAAAACAAGCAGAATGAAACGGATGAAAAACTCTCAGAAACACAGCAGCGGCTTCTTTTTCCGTTCACATCTTTATAAAAACGACAACAAAATGTACATTCAGATCCGTCAGGTGACAGCAGGACAGTGTCACAATGAGAAACATGAATAGTAGATGTGTTGCTCACACTGGTGCTGATGTTCACTGATAGTGAAGCACAGCTGTCCCTCTTCACACAGGTGAATTGTAGGTAACTGAGACAAACTGACTCAGTAAGTCGCAGCCACTCAATCCTGGTTTTAAATCGGCTAAATCTGAAGTGATCAGCGAGGCTCAACCCTCCCTGAACAACAATCAATTCCTCAGAGTAGGTCTGGTGGAACAACGAAACAAGAAACAGACTGAGATACACAGGTGACATGTTAGGATTTAAAGTCCAGCTGAAATAATGACTAGACAACAGCTTTTGCAGTTAATATCTGGGCAAAATAATTATACAATACACTGCTCCCATGTGCTTAATATTAACAGAAAAATTGTGATTTTAGGGATCAAAAATAGTTCAAATGACAGCTGAGCCGGTTTAAACAAGCAATGTCAGCAAAGCTGTGCTGTTAACTGTAGCTCACAAGGTAAAGACTGGTTGCATTTTGTTAGCAGTGATAATGAGAAGTAAGGGCCACATCTGATAGCATTTAAACGATTTCATATTAATTAAGTTTAGCCAAGTAGTTATAAGCCTGTAAACCAACATTGTCAGCAGTGCACTTCTCCCCTGATTTGTTAGTTAGCTAGTTTAACAAACCAAGGTGCAACACAAGACGTGTCCATGCATGCACACGGAAAAGAGGACATCAGCTATAAAGCTAAAACTTAACTACTAAACACTGGATGATTACAGTGCTAACAGCTGTGGACTTTACAATAGTGACAAAGCTAATGCGTGTCGTTCAAAGTTGAAGGCTATTTTTTTGTGCTAGCAGTGGCTTCAAGGAGTAACAACCACAGCTGTTAGCAACTAGCAACAATCTGATGTTGTTTTTGAGCTATTTGGCTAACTAGCTATTTATGTATTAGCCTGTAAGCTAGTACTGTTAGTGTTTTGTGTTAGCAGTGGCTTCGAAGATTGAGATTTTTTAACGGTCGCATTTAGTGCATTAGGTAAGAAGTTATTTAGCCTGGAAATTGTCGTTTGCGACGCACTTTTTCTGCTGCATGTCTGGAGGCTAATTTGCCAAGTCAAGGTGCATCACAAGGTGTTTCTATACATGCAGCAGGTAAGAGGATATTAGAAAGTTAATGTGTCTTGCTGTTCAAATGTGAAGGCTTTTTCCTTTTTGCTACCTATACACCATGCCTCTTTTCCTTTTTCCAGTGAGTGACGTGTCATTTACACTGCAGACTCTTGTAGCAAGTTCAGCTTGACCTTAAAACATGCAGTCAACTCCCAACTGTACAGCAAGCTTTAAAAAACAACTGCACATATGTGACTGTGCCGGTCATGGTGTGGTGTCATTGCTGCAATCAATATGGAGAGGCTGTCATATTCCCACTGCCCTGATGTTCTTGTGCTGGCACTATAAGCCAAGGACTTGGAGCTGAGCTATGCTTCAGGGTCAGTGCCATGTCTGTAAGCAGAGATTAAGTGGGAACAGGCAGGGGAAGTCTGAAAGAGAGCGACAGAGACAGATAGAAGTAGAAACATGGAAAGAAAGGCAGTGCGTGGGAAAAAGAGAGTACACAAAGCTACTGGGCCAAACGGTGTAGCACTGTTGATGTCTGTTCCGTGCAATGCCGCCCATGTTCAATCTCTGGTCATAAATCTAAGAAAACTGGGTGCTGTCATGTGGCTGGATTTCGTCTCTGCCACACCTATCTGATTCTGGAGGAGAGAGGCCGAGGACACCAGCGAGGGGACGATGTTCTGCGACAGAATCCTGTTGATTTCCAAAACAGAAGGAGGACAGTTGGTGATCAGGTGTTAGAGTCTCTGAGGATTAAGACCTTCCTGAGGAAACTGGGCTCACCGTCACGTCCCCAGTGCAACATCTGCACAAGAGAAAACACAACAGCCATTTCGTCTGTGTTATCATTAGTCAATAATGGCTTGGATAAAGTACAAGACAACTTAAAGCATAATGAATTATGGGCACAGTGGTGACAAATGTAATAATAACTACAAAGTATTACCCTTCATACCCCCAAACCTGCCAGCAGGTTTAAAAGGTATATTATCTTTAAGAATCACCTAAATTAAACCATTTATCAGTCAGAAAATGTAAAAAGAGAAACAACCATTGGATTTGTACCTTTTCAACAGTACTTTAATAATCTGTGAGCTGTCATTCAGTCAGAAAACGTTACAGAATCTAAGCTGAGAATTACAATTTTTCATCAAAAATCCATTTATTCTAAATGTTTCGTTAAAAAGTTCACCAAATATCAACTGTTTGCTCTAACCACTTTCTGTAAAATCACAAAACCTGTGCTCTTCCGCACAACTGTGAAGTCATTACTGACGTAGCTGCGACCAACAGTCGTGAAAAAAATCAAGTGACTTTTTTGGCTGAACTACAGGCTGTGTAGGCTAAGTATGGAAACAAGTAAACAACTTAAGTAGTACAATATCTATAGTATGTAGAGCCACCATGCTATCCAGTTCTGGTGACCCCTGTCTGTGAGCATTTGGAAATGTATGTTGTGCAAGTTGATTCTAGCTTTTTGTAATATTATTAAAATGAAAAAAAATTAATTGTTGTTCTGTTTCAATTGAGGTGCATGACTTTACATTGCAGTGAAAAATGAGACCACAGTAAGTAAAAAGGTGACTGGAGTTTTAAATAAAAAGCCCAGAAAACGTTTAGGGTTAACTCAGTTACACAGCAATAACTTCTTAAGCTATTACTAGCTTCTCCTCAAACCAGAACAAGTATGGCTGTAATGGCAAAACACTCATGGGTTTTAATTCATGGGTGTCATTTATTTCTCCTTAATTACATCTGTAAACAGAATCAAGTGACAAATCTGAATAAATGTAAATTTTTCAGATGAATTAGTGTCGTTTCTTTTCTCAAAGTGAGACAGATTCACTTAGATTTTTTGCTACTTATGGCCATTAAAACAAGCTAAAAACCAATTATCGATGTAAAGTGTGGCGAACAATTGCCTTCATTTAGAATTAAAGGGGTGCAGGTCGAGTCAATCAGCGCATTCTTTTACAGATAATGTGACCAGTGAATTGGTTTTAGATTAGATATGATTGCAGTCGAGTAAAATTTTCTTTGCTGGCCCTGAAGAAACTGATTAGTGCAGTTTGTTGTTTTAGGTAAACAGATCCAAATAATAAAGTCTGCATGTTATATTGTCAGATCATATTGAAAGTAAGAAAGCACTGAAAGCAAACATTTAAAATAAAAAACAGAAGTTACATCTACTCTGACTATTTCTCTGTCAATTCTGCAAAACTAGTACAGGAATTTGTCTGTGTGATGAGCAGCAAACCTTCTTAAGTTGTTTATATTGAAATGAGAAAGCTGCAGATATGAAGTAACACCAGAGAAGATAACACAGGACTGTCCCAAATTCCTTGTTCGGAGCGAAGCACACACTGCTCATGTTTAAGTCATGCAAAGCAAACCTTGGGAGCACCAATTCCCCCTTTAAAATATGCAGCAACAGAGCCAAGCGAGCAAGGCCCTTGTCTGACATCTCTCTTACATCCAAATGTCCCTCTTCCACCTCGTCCTCCCACCAGGACTGCTGTGCACGCACACAAAAAAATCCAAATAACTCTCTTGACTTATCAAACAATCTTCTTCTTTTTTTCCTCATTTCCCTCTCTTTTTTCCCATCTCTGGCTCTCTGTCAGACAAAAACGGCCTTATATAACAAGCTGCTGAAGCCTCCAAGTCTTGGGGCACATATTTACCCAACATGCACTTGGGGATTACAGAGTAAGGCCCCCTGCTGCCGGAGAGTTTGGGACAGGGCAGGCTGACTGGCATGCGAGTGTCAGAACACCTCCAATTTTTAGATGCTGTCCAACATGCTAGTGCCCTAATCCACGTCTATGAACAGGATCAGGAAGTGCGACCACTGTTGAAGTGCCAGTTTGAGGGCATATCCGCTGATTGCGTGTCTGCCACAGGGTTCATACAGGGAGACGAGCTGAGCCACGGGAGGCAACAGCAGCAGCAGCCTCAGTGGGGGGAGCTGACTCAATGCCTCCCTGACTCTGTTCACCCAGAACTCGTCTGTTTTTGTGCTAGTAAACAAATACTGAAGGCAAATAAGAACAACCTCCCTCTTCCTCCTCCTCCTCCTCCTCATCATGAAGCAGGGAAACAAACAGGTCTGTCTCTCATGAGCGTTGCCGAGTTTCACCACGTCAACAATAACAAAGACAGCAGACAAGAGAAGGAGACGCTGGAAAACAGACAAACTGCTTCTCACTGCACGTTTAAAGCTGCCATATTGCACATGACACAATTCGCTAATATAATTAATGAGGCAGAATTGTTTCTACACTGTTGACGCTGCAAAAGACAAAAGTAAAAAATAACAATGGTGCAGTCTCTTGCACAGAAGTACAGCTGTATGTGTTTGTTTCTCTGCAAATTTACGAGTCAAACTGTCACATTTCATGACTAAATTTAGGAAAATAAACACTTGCTAATACAGAATATGCTTTGGTACAAAAGAAAATGTGAATTTAAAGTAAATTCCTTTTCAGACAAAGAATCTGCAACATATAAAAACATACAGTTCGATATTAGATGATATAAGATTAATACTAAGACAACAAAATGCAATTTAGCAGTAAAGTGCATTTTTTACAATATGGTATATACAGTATGTTACAGCATAATCAGAATGAATAGCACAGATAAAGTGGTATGAACACACTAATACACGAATACAAGGATGTGGATATAATAAAAATAATAGAAATAAGTTATCTCAGTCTGCAGGTAGAGATAAATAGTGCTACTAGTAGTATGAACACTATAAATAGTATGGATAGTATAAACTGTGTGGATAGTTTATGCATAGAAATGTTCCGTAACAGCCTTTCTGAATAAGATCAACATGCTCGTGCAACTTTTAAGAGCCCATATTCTACGTTTGGGTTTTCTTTTTCCTTTTTGGAGGCATCTAAAAGGCCTGAGAGCTTCCAAAGTTCATGCAATAAGGAATTATTACCTCCCACAGAAAACTCTGCTCCTTACATGTTTGAAAAGCCTCAATTGAAGATTTTCTTCTATTTACGTCATCATGTAACATATTTGCACAACTCTTGTCGAGTGGCTAGTTTTGCCGTCAAACAAAGAATGAGCTGCTATATTTCCTAATGACAGCTGCCTGTGCTTGAGCTACATCCCTCGGCCTATACTCATAAGCCGTTTCCCTGTTCGGGAGTTTCATCCTTCTAAAGATGCAAAGGTTGTGTAGCTGGCTTGGGGAGGACTTCCTAATTTCATCACCAGCTGTTCGTGTCACTACCCTTGTGTCCTTGTTTCATACTTGACAGCTGAAGTTGACAGCCATGGCAAAAGCCTAGACTTTAGTTGTTTTGACATGATGAGGTTGAAATTTTGATTGTTTTTGTTTTTTGTTCTCGTGTTTTTTCAAATACTAGAAGAAATAGAGGTTACCCAGCACATTCATTTATAACGTAATCTTCAGCTGCTCCGTTTTCAGAGTCCACCATATTTTCAAAGTCTCATGTGGCAGGTTGGGTCATGAATCATCCATCCACTACATCCTTCATGGCCCATGAAATAATCGATGCATTTCTAGGAACCTTTGACATTGCCCAACCTTCAGCTTGTCATTGTCAGTTTTCATTCAAATGTAGCCTTCAAAGAACGCATCCCTGGAATTTGTACAGGTCAGTGGTTGTGGTATGTAGCCAGTGTTACCTGGCTTATATCAGACCAGCTGACCAATAAGAGCAAACTGTGCTTTTCAGAAATCTAGGTTATAAAGAGACAGAAGCTAAGAAAAGGTACTGCAGCAATGTACAGTATGAGAAAAACAATGTGTGTTTGGAACACTATAGCATGTAAATATATTCTCAGAGAACCCACAAAAAAAATTATGAACCTCTAAACGAGCATAAAATCAGCCTTTGAAGAATAATTCTGGTTTTCCTCAACCTGGCATGTTTCCCATTAATGTTTGTTGGGTGTCTTTATGGGTAATTTTGTATTTTCCATCTCAGTTGTAGCATCCTGGGGAAACATAAGGTGAATATTTGGGCCAAAAGCATGAGCTAAAAACTCAAAGACAAACACAGATATTAGCCAACTGCATTAAAGAACTCCATCCAGTGATACCTACTTGCTAACATAATTGTCTGCAAATCCAGATGCTGCTTCATCTGAACAGCCAGCTTTAAATACAGATAGTAACAGTTGCTACAACACAGAAAAAGCCCTTTTAATGCTGGATATCTGGTTTGCTCTGACCTCTACTGCACCAACATACACTGTGCAGGAAGATATTCACAGCTTTGCATTTGTAAACAAACAGGTGGATGAATATGCAGGTGATCACGTCAAACAGCAAGCTGTCCCTTCTGTAAAAGTAATGAAGCTATGGTCATGTTCACATCAGCACACAGGCGCATGTAGCGCTGTGTCGGTCGCAGACACTTTCACACGTTTAAACTGGATCGTTTCTTTGATTTCTTGGTTCAATTCATCAACTTCTTTGGCTCATGGCATTACTATTCCTAACGCTTAGAAACTAACAAAAAACAATATTTAGTTTTCTGCTTCTTGCATTGGTGAAAAAACAAAAAATGAAAGCAGCTGTTAAGAGAGAAAAAAGTATACAAAAGTGTGATTAAGAAGTAGAAGCATTGTGCATTTTCTGTATTTTGATAATTTATAATGATCTTAAATAGTATCAAACATACTGAACCTTTATATAAAATTAATACACATGCACTTCAAAGCTAAATTATAACCAAGGTGTCTAATTACCTCAGAGAAAAAAAGTAAAGACACATGAGGTGTTTTAAGGACCTGTTGTTGTAACGGACTGGATGTGTTTTTAATCTCACCCTGCTGACCTAAGGCTCCCTCTCCGATGACACGTCACCCTCCGCTCCACTGCTGGCGTTGGGGTCCTGACGGGATCGTAGGGCGCCTTTATCCCTGCTCGAGTCTGACGGGCCCTTGGAGCGCGTCTTCTCCTTCCTCTGCTGCTGTTTCTCCTGCTTTGACAGCTGAGGAAACACCAGAAACGGAAAAAGTTCTTTAAAGTAGTTTCTTTCATGTGTCCTAATCATGTACCTTTTATGGCAGAAATAGTCACTACTTGCTTTTTTCAGTTTAAAGTTGTTTAAAGGCAGAATTTTTTTTGTTTTACATCACTTAAAGTTCTAGTACTGTGCCCCGTTCAGCAAATTAATGAAATTGTCACATGCCCACAGAATCTGATTTTCAATTTTTCAGCTCAAAATACCAATAAAATTCCAGGTTTGAGTCCTGTTGTAAACAGGCCGTTTCAGTGTCAGTAGCTTTAAATGCAACTGAACTGCTGCTGTATATGCCCTCTTCAGGAAGAAGACTCTCTCTGAATCTGTAGAAGTTGACACAGACATGAATGCGTGTGTGAGATCAGGACTTTCTAGTGTTTCTAAGTTTTTCCTTGAATGATCACTTGACACAGAAATATCACAGAATTCACAACACAGTCACGTCTTTAACTCTGGTGTTTGGTGAGTTTGTCAGAAGACTTTGTGGTTACAAAAATCAGTGTTTTAGCTGCAGAACAGCAGCTTGGAAATGACTGCTGGTTAACATGTAGTCTTAAAGGGCTGCATCTTAAAGGGCTGCATTTCAGTCACTATTTCATATTTGTTTTGTTCCATGACAGCAGAAACAGAAAACAATGTAAATAGGAACAGCTTTAATGTGAATTTAGCTGTATTAAAACATAGAGAGCAGGAGAGAAGTCAACAGATGTAAACAGCAGCAGAGTTTAGGTTGAACTGAAGCACAACACCATAACCCACCCGTCCATGTTTCTCAGTTTACATTAAAGTTTCCACCGTCTCTGAATGTTTCCTGACCTGTCAGTGTACCATCAAAGATTACATTAGCTGCACAACATGCTTGCACTAAAGATTTTCTGATTATTGTGGTGACATTTCCATCAGTGATAAAATAATCCACTGGATGTTCAGGTCCAGGAATGTTGGGAGTGCATGAAGACTTGTGTTCACTCTTGCAGCCAAGAGCAGAACATTTGGTGAGTGATGCTGTTGGCTCAAACATTTTAGAGTTAGCAGAAGCAGCTGTAGAAAATAAATAAGAATTCAGCTGCTTATTCTGAATGGTTCACCTAGAAGCAGTGAGTAAGCAAAGCTACACAGAGTTTAAACTAGCCGACTAGTGGTTCCTCAGTTAGGACATATTTGTAATTTGAACTGTGTCATACTGCACAGAAGTCATGTTTAAGTTCCCCTTAATTCTAGCCTTGATTACTTTGTTTACATAGACGTGCAGGACTTTATATTGCAGTGAAAATGGATCCCACAGTGAGGAAAAACATGGCAGGTGCAAAAAAAACCCACAAAATTGCCTAGGGCTCAGCAGGTTAAAATAAGCATTATTTGATTCCTGGATTGCACAGTTTGTCCAACGTTATTACAAGTTAAACACATTATAGTTTATTTATCGATGCAGTATTGTGGTTTATATACATTACTGTGGACTGCTGTTTTTATTTACTTATTTTATAAACACACAAAACAAGATAACCAAGAACACATTTTCATTATTATTAAGAGAGTCCCTGGAAGGAGAATGCGGAGTAAATCAAGCAGATATTTTAACTTGTTAATAATATTACTATAGATACTATGTGAGCACACATGCTGCATCCACACAGTCCTGGTGAATCACATTAGCTGAGCTTTTCAGTGTTAAACTCTCAATAAAAGAATTAAGAGAAATTTTTTTTTTCTGAAATTTAACTTGTAAAATCTAACATTTCCCCTTTTGGCTGAGCCGAAACTTTATCAGTCTCAGTGGTCGCACCGTGAACATGCTGCATCATGACTTGCAGATCATGACCTTTGCAGTGCTCAGTTGTGGCCCAGAGGTCCCAACATGCATAAGAATTAGTATAATTAATTACACAAAGGAGGAGCGACGGCAGGCCACCGCTCCGTGAATACATGACCGCTGCTATTCTCAGCTGTCATATGATCACCTCAATGAGTCTATTGTTGTGACTGGATGCACTCACTCTCACGCAAAGCCAATCAAATCCTCCTGCTCCTCCTCCTCCTCCGTCCTCGCTGTGCTTTTTACTGTAGTGATGAAGGTACGCATCATCTGAAGGAGGCTTGTAAACACAGATGCTGAAACTTTTATGGCTGCCGGGGAAATATTTATGAACTAAATGTCATGTTAAAAATCAAGAGCATTGCGTAAGACATTACATTATTTAAAGAGCACCAAAAAAAGCCAAAGCCTTAAACATGCTGTAGTATCAAAGCCAGGTCTGCTGGGGACACAAACGTTCTGATTACAAACTGGACACTGTGAGGAAACATATCCATGCCATAAAGTAATCAATGTTTCTGAACCTGTCGAAAGCCTGAGCGAACATGATCAGATGTTACATAATTCCAGTGCATGTTGGGTTTCAGTCCAGACCTCAAATCAAAAAACAAAAAAGATGAACAAACAGAAAAATTCAGGACGACGCTGCTATCGAACGCAGCCTACAGAGAACAGGATGATTTTCATTGCTCTGGATAACTCCATTGTTTGCTAGCTGCTTGACCCTGCAGTGGACTAAATCCATGATTCATGGAAAGAAAGGAACAGTGTCTGTTGGCTGTTGCTTCATTCCCCTCCTCCCCACCGTGCCAAGCTTAGCCTATTGGCTGGCCTTTTATCCCTCATGTTCAGCCTTGGCTTTGGCTCCTCGGCCCCCACAGCAAAACATCCCAAACAGACAAGATTAAAATTCTGAGGACTGCTTAATATCCCTCCCCTTGGGCTCGCGAGCCAAGCCCACCAAGCCAAAGCCAGCCCGAAGCCAAGGCATCAGGACTTTATCTGGGTTCTACCACAGTGAGCAGAGTCAGTTTGGGAAGATGGATACATGAACCTCATTTAGATGTTGAAGGAAAGAAGCTGAGAGAAGAGCATCGTTGTCACCACGAGGAAATATCTGTCATTCATTTTGCATGGCCTAACACTCTGAACCCCAAAAGCTAACAGCAAGTTTGAAAGGCGTTATCTTTCAAAAAATCATCAAAATTATGCCATTAATCAGAGCCAAAAACTATATAAATAGAATCATCAGATTTTCAGCTTTCCATCAAAAAATTGAGCTTAAAATTGAGAAATGTAAATAAAATAGCTTTATTCTACATACTCCCATTAAAAACATTTACCAAAATACATTCACTCTAATTAGATTTTGTAAAATGTAAAATGAAGTCTGCACTCCTTGGTGCAACCATGCAGTTATTGGAGACCAACAGTTACATTATAAAAATTCTGACTTTTCAGCTGAACTGCAGGTTGTGTTTACACAGAAGAGAGAGGAGACAAGCATGGAAGCAAATTAAAAATCTAAAGTGGTGGGGCGTCCAGATAGCTCAACTGGTTAAGCGGGTGGTCCATGAACAAGGGCTATAGTCCCCAATGCAGCGGTGTTCGGGAGTTTGATTCCAGTTTATGGCCCTTTACTGCACTTCTTCCCCCAATTCTTCTCCCTACTTTTCTGTCTGCCTCTCTATTAAACACTATCAAAAAAATAATGCCAAAAAAAAATATTTAAAAAAAAAAAAAAAAAAAATTCAAAAGTGGCAAAAATGTCGATAGCATGTCAACTCAATATTTTTTCCCAGTATTGGTAACACCTGTGGGCACTTGGAAAATGCTATACATGTTGATTTCAAGATTTTTTTTTTGTCAAAATCAATCAAAGAAATTGAACTTTTTTCAGAATAACTGTGTCACACAGAACATTGGACAGCTTTGAGTTCTCTCTCCTTCACGGTTGTTCCGTTTCCACAGAGGCACAGAGTCTTTATCTTGCAGTGGAAAAATGAGCCAACAGTGAGGAAAAATGTGACAGTAGAAAAAAAAACAACCAGAAATTGCTCATGAAAATCAATAGCTTTGTATGCCGAATCTTATCAGACATCTGATTCATTCTTCTGTTACTCTTTCTGGCCGCTACAAAAGAGTCTTGAGGTTCAATACTGAGCTTATCATAAGAAACAAAATGAATCAAGTCACCTGCTAATGAAAACCTTTCAAACAGCCAAAGTCAAATTACACAGTAACCCTTTCTGATTCTAGTGCACAGTGTCAGAATCCAAGAGTCAGCTCAGAACAAAGCATCTAGGCTGGTTTTATACAGTACACGTACAGTATTTCTGAGCCTGGCCGGCGCTGCAGAGGGTGAAGCGGCTGCAGCGAGCTCCCCAAAGCCTGCGAATGTGGGCCCGAGCTGCCAATCATCTGAAGCCCACACATAACAGCCTGTCGCCCACATCGCTCATACACTCGACTGAGCCAAGTCGGGGGACTTTCAGCTCCACTACGCGACTGAGTGAGAACACAGTGAATCAGTTCGGCTTGGTGAAGGGTGGAAGAGGTGGCAAAGGCACACGTCAATCATCAGGACGTGATTGTTGCTTAGTGTTTAAAGTTCTGTTTTGTCTTTCTAAAACTGCTCAATTCACCCCTCATTCTTCATCGGTACAGAGCAGAGTAAATTAAAAAATATACTTTGAATTTGAATCAGTGGGTCATTAATGACATATACAAGATATTTTAACCCTCTACTTCCCAAAAAACGGCTGCCAGGTTTGAAAAGCATTTTGTTGTTTTTTTAAAAAGTCACTGAAATGACGTCATTTATTCTCCAGAAACTGTAAAAAGAGAAAGAATTTCCGGATTTTCACATTTCCAATGGTTCTTCAACTACTCCTCTGTGACATACCTGTCTGTTGCAAAACTTAACCAAACTTCAGCGTAAAATCTTAATACTTCATCAAATCCCTTTATTCTACATCTCTTTTAACAATTTGCCTAGCATAAACCATTGGCACCAAACAGATCATAAAAAAACACTAAACATTCTGCTCTCCTCAGCACAACCACAAACCAACAGTCATGTGACAAGAACTCAGGGACTTTTCAGCTGAACTGCAGGCTGTACATAGCATGTTCAGCTTCAGAACTGCTCAGAACTATTTCTACAGTATTTAGTACTGTAATTACTGCTGGAGGTAGACACGGTATATTAAAAAATAAGCAACAACTCTTAAATTTGGGTCAATGGGTCCTTGGTGACATACACAAGGTATTTTAACCCTAACGGTTTGAAAAGCAAGTTGTCTTTTAAAAAAAATCTGAAATCTAGAACCTTAAAAAACATAGAACTGTTGGATGGTTTTTGAACTACTTATCTGTGATTCAATTGGGAAACTTAGAATAGAAAAGAAAACCTTTTTTGTCATTGTATTGAGGACACAATGACATTTGGAGTGCCATTCTGCTTTGAGCTAAAAAGACATGCATTACATTACATTACTATACTAAAAAAAACATAAAGCACACTATAAAACCGCTGCACACAACATAAATGAGGAGGCTGTGCTGTAAAATGCCAGAGTCAAGTCTCAGTACTTAGTTACATGTTATAAGCAAAGTCTGTTGTTATGTATGTGGTGTTATTGTGAGAGTATGTGTTTGAGTGGACTACAGCTGTTCACTTTTTATGTGGACTGAGGGTAGAAATGGACACAGGAAAGAAACTTAACCAAACCTCAGCTTTAAATTGTGATATTTCATCAGAATAATTTTACTCTACATTTCTATTTTTTTTTTTTTTTTTTAAATGTCAAAAATAATCTGTTAGCACAAACCAAATTCTGTAAAAATCTAAAAATTCTGCGTTCCTCGACATAACCATGAGGTCACTGGTGATGCAGCTACGACCAACAGTTGTGACAAAAATTCAAGGAGTTATCCTCTGAAGAGCAGGAGGAGATAAGGATGGACATAAAGAAAATAGGTAACATATAAATATCTATACTATGTAGCATCACCAGTTTTTTCCAGATTTGGCAACACTTGTTGGAAAATGTTATACATATTGATTTTGTCCAGTAGTTGCTGAGCTTTCTGAAAGTCAGAGTTACTGATGGAAACAAACCAGCACGCGACAGTAAATTTCATTTCTCGACCTTGAGCCTTCTTGTCTCCGCTGTCCTCCAGCCTGTGATCCAAAAATCAATCTCAGTGCGCAACCATGAACTATTTTTTAATTCTTAAAAGGCATCTTGAGATTCGAGGAGGCTGTGAGCAAAAATGCACAGGTGTATCCTCGCCGTCTCATTGGGCGTAGTCTGTTCAGCATCTATTATGTACTAAGAGGCGACAAACCATGTTGGGAGCAGGACTAATGCGTTTATATGAAACATATCGTGAAACACAATACATGTCACTTTATTTGTACAATACTTATTTGCGTGTCACGTCGCAAATAAAAATCAGGTTATTCCTGTCACATTGTGCTATGTTGTAAAGAGAATTAAAATGAATAAATACTGTAAATTGTAATGAAAACTGTTCTTTTCAGCTGACAGATCCATAAATAACAAAAACTGGACAGATGATGCAGCTGTGCTACGTGTTGTATTTAACTGACGTTGCTTTAAAACAAACAGCATCCAAGCAAGGATGTCTCATTCAGTTAAATGTTGTTGCCTCAAACCTTCTCTCTTGTATTATACCCTTATAATAAGACGTGAGAAGAGGATTCAAGGATGTACAAACTGAGAAACAAGATGAAGGCTGACATCTGATTTCTGTGTTCTACTAGACATAACAGACATTAATGGGAACTGCAGCAGGTTCCAATAAACTGGGATCATCCTTCATTGTTTCTTGCCCACTTGCAGCTGCACTAATAAAGCAGTAATGGTGGACATATGAGCAAACAGGTGCCTAATTACACATCCAGCAGATACAGAGCAGCATCACTATTTGTTTTGTTCTCCTTTAAGTTACTTTTCAGCCTCCCGAGACAAACCTACATCTCTTTAGCTGCTAAACGCTCCTCAGTGTTGAGCAGGTGACATGAAACCAGCTAAAAAGCGCTTTTAGCTGAAGGGGAACTGCAGAGGTGGGCGATGTTTCTTTGAGTTTGTCACGATGAGCGACACTTTTCACAATGCACACAAACTTTCAATCCTTTATTTATATAAAATCCCAACAGCACACACTCCATCCTTTGCTTCAGCTGATTATTTAGCAGGATGCAGTTTCATTTCTTTTTGAATCTGTGGCGCATTTGTGGGCCTGTGAGCAATGCGGTTACTGGTACTTTGAAATATAGACATCTTGCACACCACTCAAATAATAAAATTAATGGAATTCCAATTCAAATTGTATGTTTTTAATCATCAGTGCAGGTCAGAAAAGGTCTGCACACTTTTGGGCTCTAACTTAACAAATTTAATTTAATTTAAAAGTATTTTCTTCAAAGGCAACACAGATTTTCCTCACGCAAGTATCAAAGAGGAATTTCTAAAAGAGGCAGTAATCAAATCATCATCACCTGCTGGTCAGCAGGCAACAAGAAAACAAAAAATGCCCCTTTTACTCTTTGATTCACTCCTGAGAAAGGTCTTTTGGACTGAAACGCTGCCTTTGAAGAGAATTAAATTAATTATTTGGAACCCAAAAACTGTGCAGATGTTTTCCTGACCTGCAGTTGCATTTTTTTTTCTTCTTGCAACTTAAAAAAACTGGGTGGCTGCGAGCACAACTTTGATGTCAGCCTCTGAAATAAGGCTGAGCTCGAGTCATATGTATAATTTGCACTTAAACAACAAAGTGGAAAATAACAAGCAGCTTCTACAATGCGGTGTTTGGATGATCCTTGTTTATTCTTCCATGCTGCGCTCTAAAGAAAAAAGAGCCACGGAACACAACACAAGAGCAAATATCACCACCCAGTGTTCAACATTAGAAATAAAAGAACTCCTCAACACATCACATGACTTAAAGCTTTGCAAAGAGCTGAAGCTAATCATTATTTTTTATACTAGTAGAATAAAAATCTGAAATTAAAAAAATGGATTTTTTAATATTCTTGCTTTGAAGATGATGTGTAACTCAGAGAAAATCTCACAAAACCTTCACCAAAGAGTCTGTGGCCGGTAGCACAAAACACCTTTAAGTATTTTACTTAAAGCTCCTTGGCTGGTCCATGTTATATATGCAAGATGTTGATGAAAAATGCCAAAAAGGGGGGAAATCATTAACAGAATTCAGACTAAACCAGAAAGAACCGCAAGTCAGAGCACAAAACACCCTTAAGTCTTATCCTTAAGAATCCCTTAAAATGTTCGCTAGTATTTAAGGTTTTCTTCTTAATTTGGGATTTGTTCCAATGGCCATACTACCCATACTATATAGTATGCCAGAAAATGATTTATTATGACACAATATGACAAATGCACTATGGCAAAATCTCTTTTGATGCAGTGAATGAATTTAGTAAGGAAACATTTTGTGTACCATGGAGAAAGTCAGTCAGCTGAGGAAAAACTGAAATGAAACCTTGAATAATCTTGGCCTCTGGCTGCGTATTTTGGGTGGCTTTCTCCTCTCCATTCAAACAGCAACACTCCACACTGAAAATTTCAAGTTTTGCTGAAAATTTATGTTCTGCGGTGAGGCAGCCCTGCTAGTGTTTTAGGTGAATTTGCCATTTTAATGACTTATCCATTGAAATAACTGCACTCATCATTATTTTAAAGGAACATCAAGCTGCATCCTTTGCATACCTCAACATACAAACAAGCCAGTATTTTTCTTCTTTCTAGTAAAGTGTAGCCAGACCATTAAGTGCTACAAAATGGGCCGGCTAAGGAGGAAACCCAAGGTGCGTTGTGCAAGTAGCTGGTGCTTTTTATGCTAATTAGATTCCATGTGGTAAAAAGCAGACTGCATCCACTGATGAGCTTCCTGCTTTACCTGTTTGGGGTCTGTGGGACCAGTCGGAGACGCGAGTTCAACAGTAACAGGCCCATCGTTCTGAATGCTGACCTGCATGTAGGCGCCGAACTTCCCATCTGTAAAAACGAGACAAAGCAGCAGTGAGAAGAGAAGACGTCTGATCAATCCATTTCATCTGTTAGCACAGTTAAACAGTAAACACAAGCAGACTTGGTGTTTCGTCATCCCGCCTTTGAGACATTGGGGACAGAAGACGAAGGGGCTGTGCGAGGACAGTAAGTTTCAGCTTAAATGTTCTCCTTTCTTGAAGCGGGTCTTTGAGATTAATGACACCATCTGCACAATGAAGCCGTGGGCCCCGACAGAGAAGCGCTGCATCATCGTATTTCCTCTCTGGAGGGGGGGACTAATTAGGAAGCCTTATGCCTCCCTTGCTGGGACAAGGTGTTCTCCGCACCTGCTCCCTGGTGGGCTGACCCAGTTCGCTGCCACCGTCACCGCCAGAGCGTCACAGTGCCGATAATCCACCGCCTGAACTGCTGCACTGAGATGGCAATTAAATAGCAGGGGGACGACTCCACGGCTACGAGTGGGCAGCGATAATGGTGACCCTCGACACTTTTGTTTTTAATTAGCTCCAAATAAAGTAGCTGCAAGTGTTTAGCCTTGTTGTCCAGCAAACTCCTAAGACTCTATTCTGTTTTGACCTCCACACTTTGCACCACGATCCTTAAAACTGGGACCACTTTTCAAAACATCAGCTTTTTAGTATCTCTTCTAAGGCTGACAATAAAGAATGTTTAGGAAAAACACTCAAAAGGGGAAAATTTGTCAGTAGAGTTGAGACCAAATCAGAAAAACGCGCAAAACACCCTTAAGTCTTCCCCCTGAGGTTTCCTGAAAATGTTTATTTAAATATTTAAGGTTTGCTTATCATCTTGTTTTTTTTGGGGGGAAGTTCATCAAACAGTTTTCAGAGTAAATCAGAAAAAAAGAGCCCAAAACATCCTCTTCTACTTCCTGTTATCTTAAAATGTCCACTGAAGTACAAAAGGTTTTCTTCTTTTCTCGGTCTTACACTTAAGAAATCCCTTAAAATTATGAGCACAAAATCCCTTAGCAACTAAAGTAAGGAGAAAAGTCCCATAACCTCCTGAGACTCTATTACAGCTGGCCTCTCATTTCCATATTTCACCATGACCCTTCAAACTGGGACTATTTTTCAACTCTGACTTCACAAAATCAGCTCCTTAATATCTGATCTATGTCATATACACCGATCAGCCACAACATTATGACCACAGACAGGTGAAGTGAATAACATCGATTATCATGTTACAATGCAACATTCTGCTGGGAAACCTTGAGTCCTGACATTGATGTAGATGTTTGACATGTGCCACCCACCTAAACAAAGCAGGTCAAGCAACCCCTCAACCCCTACAGCAACAGCAGTCCTTGATGCCAGTTTCCACCCTCAGCAAGACAACGCACCCCGACACACCACAAAAACTGCTCAGGAATGGCCCGGGGAACATGACAGAGCTAAGGTGTTCCCTCGGGCTTCACACTCTCCAGATCCAAATCTTACTGAGCATCTGTGGGATGTGCCAGGATAAGCCTGATTCTAGGTAGGTCCCACCCTGCAACCCACAGGAGCCACAGAATTCACTGCCACCATCCCGGTGCCACAGGACATCCCCAGGGGTCCTGTGTCCATGAACCACTGGGTCAGAGGAGTTTTAGCAGCAGAAAGGATGGTCAAAATCGGTGATTATGTGTATGTAAAATGTCTACGTAAGACACCCAAAACGGGGAAATTTATTAATAGAATTTAAAAAAAAAAATGCACGAAATCCCCTTAAGTCTTAAGATTTCCTCAAAACCTTCCCTCAAATATTGAGGTTTTGCGGGGCGTCCGTATAGCTCAACGCATTAAGCGGGTAACCCATGTACAGGGGCTGGTCACCAACGCAGCGGCCCGGGTTCGATTCCCGCTCACGGCTCTTTGCTGCATGTCTCTCCCCGACTCTTCTCGCCTGTTTCCTGTCTCTCTCTCACTGCGCCTATCCAGCAAAGCTGAAAAAAGGCCAAAAAAACTTTTAAAAAAATATTGAGGTTTTGCTGCTTATCTTGGATTTACACTTTAGAAAACCCTTATAGTCAGCGTCAAAGAGCCCTTAGCAATCAAGGTAAGGGAAGAAATTGTTGAAATAGCTCTGACTCTGAACAGTAAAATAGTTAAGTTTATGGCCATAAATGAAGAAAATAAAGAAATGGAGATTTTTTAAATTTATACTGAAATTTCCTCCCACATTTGTTGAATCTGTCGTTATCTGAGGATCAAATTTGCTTCATAATTTTTGCTCCTTGCAAACAACAAACTGGGTATCAGCTTCTCAATACCTGATCTAATTATGTTCAGGAATACCACCCAAAAGGGTGAGATTTAGACTAAATCCAGGAGAAGAATGCAAAAAGCAGGACGCTATAGTTCATCATTTCACCCACCCTTGATGAGCTCTGGCTTGTAGGTGCTCCTCATGTTCTCCAGGATGCTGTTGTAGAAGGGCTGGGCCAGTTCTGCAGGCATGGCCAGGTGGAAGTCCGGCTTGTTGCCTTTCAGGACGCAATGCAGAGTGAACTGGCTCACACACAGAACCTCAAAGTCCCGGTCCATGACACTTTTGGTCCACGCTCGGCCGTTCTCATCCTCGAACAGCCGCAGGTTCAGGATCTTACGTACTCTGAAAACGCAAAGTCAGGAGCTGTGAGGAGGCTGATTCTGATCAGTGCGATCAATATCGGACTAAAACATGTTGATTCACTACCAGGATTTATGGTCAGAGCTACAATATCACGTTGCATCAGTTCTATGTGTTCTATGATAATTACATGGTCCCTGATCAAATAAATGAATAAAATAAATAAAAAATAAATAAGTATCACATTGGGTAATGCAAGATTCATAAGTAAAAGTCATGTATATTTTGCTAAACTGTAATTCTGTATCATTGAAGTTAATTTGTTTTTTAAAAAAATTGCACATCAGAACATAATTTAAAAACAGTGAACTATGCAGCACTGAACTGTGCAGTTAATATGTTTTTGTTTTTTTTAACAATTCTGCGCTCAAGATTTTTTGGACGGGTCCCATTGGAGTCATACTTACCGTGACGTTTTGCTTTTCTGTACTTTTAGTTGTAATTTAAATGTTTTTACACTGTTTTACACAGTTGAACACACTTTGCAAAACATTTTGAATTGTTGTTTATTATGGATATTAACCTAATTAATGCAATTTTACAGCTAGACACTTTTTAAGTTACAGTACTTTGAGAAGTTAAAACTGAAATATTTGTCACTTTAGGATAAAAACAAATTATACTTTCAAAATAGACCCAGACACACTGAGCTTTAATGCAGTTTCATACATGACTGTCATGTCTTTATATGACATTAAAATATAAATTTCTAAACTAAACAGACACCATCGCTGTTATTTTCCTCGGAAATGTTGTGGAGCAGAAGTACAGTGTGAATTGAAGAAAACACTCAAGTAAAGTAGCTTAAATTTGTGCTTCACAATCATACTTAATAATTCTACAGTGTTATTCATTAAAGAGATGCATCTAATTAATATAATAATAGAGCTAGACACTAGTATTATAAGTTACAATACTTCAAGAAGCTTCAACTATAAAATATTTGTAATTTTGACACTTAAAAAAATACAATTTTCAAGGTACATCCAGATACACCGATTAATTGAGTAATGATTTTAGCCCTAAGTTGGTTTATCAAATGAACTTCACATTCTGTACACTCTTTATATGATATTAATAAAGTGTAGCATTTATGCTGCATTTAATTTCATGTGCAATATATCATATTTTAATGCCTCGGGTGTAATATTTTAGCTTCGTGTTTACATTTCATTTTCATTTGCAACATTTCAATTACATGTGTAATATTTAATTTTTATTTAATTTTTCAGGTACAATATTTCATTTCATTATTTCATTATTATGTCTGATATTACTCAGTACTTCAGTATAATTTCCAGCATTACTTTTTACTGTTCTAATCTAGCCTTATTTTATTTCGTATTTACATCTTATTACTTTTTAGGCACTGCATTTCTTACGTGATGATGTTTTTTTTCTGAGCAATATCTGGTGCAAGAATTTCCTTTGGGATTAATAAAGTTTTATGTTATCTTAAAATCTTGATTTCTAAACTAACCAGAAACTACATCTGTCAAATAAATTGTAGTGAAGTATAATGGGTCATTTTAAACCCCAAACATGTACTTGGTTACAATGAAGTCAAAGTGCAGTTTCAACACTCACATGTAGTCAGCATCCTTCTGGGTGTCCTCCACTGAAATACCGAGCAGCACACACAGTCCACGTCCTATTGAACTGATCTGCTCCTCTCCCACTGCAGGAAAACGCAAGATGCTGGATGAGTCACACTTCAGACTCTTTCAAGGACTAATGATGGCAATTTAGTTATTCATGTTCATCCTCAAAGCTTTGAGGTGTGATTGGGTTCATTATCCTGCTGCAGTGTGAATCCTTCTTCACAAAGAAGCAACATACTGAACATACACACCACTCTGTCACTGCTGCTGATCTGTAGCTGGGACTCAGCAGGAAATAGGAGTTTTTTTTGTCCACTGCAAGAGTTTCGCCTTGTTCTGTTGAGATGCTTTTGCTGATTTTGCAAACTGAAATCTAGTTTTAATCCCAAAGCTGTCACTGCACTAACTCTGCCACGATGGTCAATATTGAACTTTTGTGCAATGTTTTAATGGACAAACTGCAATATTAACACAATCATGTGCAATAATAACTTGGACAGATACAACCTCCTTTTTGGTAGCATTTTTCCTACTATCTTACTGTATTCTAATAAATATGCACAAGTAGGTACATAAAACATGCAGTAAATATCCTGCATTAAAGGTAGCAGTTCACTAGGGTACAAGGGCTGTAGTTCAAATAAAATGTCCAGACAACAGGGTTTCTGCAGAAATCAACCAATTTAATGCTTTTTATTGCCAGTTTAATGCTATACTGTAAAAATCTTAATGCCACGACCGTGAACTCAACAAATTACACGGGTTTGGGTTTTTTTTTTTTTTTTTGTTTTTTTTTTTTGTAAAAGATGATTTTTATATGAAAACTGTCCCTACAATTCACTATTTCTGATTCCGGAAACCACCCCTGACCACCCACGGGCTGCAGCCATTTTCTGAAATCCATGTTTTCTTGCCATTTTTGGTGGAATTTGCATTTCCCCATTTCCCAGCTCTACTCCACCTGGTCCAGCCTGCCAGCCACTTTTAAAACCTGCAGTTTCTGTCAATTGTACCCGACACAACAATTATCGAAATGCTTCGGCATGTTTAGACAGATGCACATATCTAATGGATTGCAGTCTATAATGATATATTATTATTACAGTCAAATATTTTTCTTGAAAACTGCAGAAAGCAGGCCTTAATTTTCATAAAATTAATTTAATGACTATTAATGCTTTTTAATGCCCTGCAGAAACCCTGCAGAATACGTTTTTAAAAATCTTACAAACCTCCTGTCGGAAAGAATTTAATAATGGGCAAAATATATCATAGTGACGTGATTCAGAAGACGCACGTCTCCTTGGAGAAGAGAAAATTAAATATCTCATGAGGTTTTTCCAACAAAACTCTCCATAAACCTGACCATGAAGCGTCCTCTTGCATCTCACATAACCTCTCCAATTCCTTTTTGGTTATCCTGAGTTTTCCCTTCCTTTCCCATTTTTGTTTCACTTTCAGTAAACACAGACAGTTCTGAGACTGTTTTTCTTGCCCTTTTCTTGTTTGAATTCGATTTAAATTCATATTTCTGTCTATGATTTATCTTCTTTTCTTTCTCATTATATTTTTCAATTATTTAAAAATAAAAGAGTCGGTTTAAGTCAATGCCTTGCAGAATTTCTGTTTTATTTTGTCTTCCCAAAATGATTTTTGAATGCCACTTTATCGTTCCTTAAACTGTAAGGAAGTAGGATTAAAATGTTGTGTAAATCTGGTTCTGACTGATAAATAAAGGAATACCTCTGCAAAAAAAAAAAAAAAAGATCACAGACGGGGGTAACAGTGGAAGGTTTGGTGCACATAAGAGTAGATGAAGTGAAAATTTCTTGCGAGGAAAAAACACATTTCAGGTCAGTGCCCGAAGGTATATGTACTGTAATAAAAATCTGGCACAGCAAATAGACATAGTGCAGTAAAGCAAACGTCTGAATGTTTATTTTGGATGTTTTCTTTCTACTAGTGTGAGAGAAGCTAAAGAAGCAAAATTATCTAAAATCTGAAAATTTTACTAGAATACAGAGTCGACTGGGAGAAACGCTGTTATGAAACATAAAAAAAATTAGTTACAGAGACGGAAGAGTGGCTTGGTTAAATGGTAAAACACTTTGCTGCTGCTGTTGTTCTCTCCGGTTAGAAGCAGCACAGACTGACAGATGACCGGCTGGATGTCATTATGTTCGGTCGGTCCGGTCACCCAGCTCTCACTATATCGGACTGTCTCAGGATTAATGCGGTGAAATAACCTCCACAGGCTCCCTCGGAGCTTTAACAGCCAGTTAGCAGCGCTGTAACCGGCTCAGTTCAGCTCGGAGACCCGCCTGCCTCCGCTTCATTCATGCTAATGCTAACCCAGCTAGCTCAGTTAGCGGCGTTACCGGCCGTTAGCTGTTAGCCTCGGTTTAGCTCCACTTTAAATCCGTGCCAGCTTGTCCCGGGCTACATCTTACCTGTCACGCTGGCCTTGGTGACCCTCTGAACGATGGCTTTCATTGTTGTGGTTGTTTAGCGGAGCACGCCGTCACAACTTCCGGCCACACGCAGCGTGGACGAGCCGACGTCGCCCTCTTGTGGCCGGAGCCGGGAACGCGCAAGTTCAGCTTCTACAGGAGCTGTGAAGGGACAAAAAGGTCCTTTTTCAAAAATAACAATTTTTTTATTTGTAAGCGTAACAATGAAGGTGAACTGTTATAAAAGTGAACATGGAAATAAACATATTAACTAGGAGCTGACAAATTATTATTTACTAAATATTAGTAACTCATGCAGACTGACTTTTAGAATTTAAATAAATCAAAAATACAAATGGGCTTGTTTGATCTACAAGGTGTTCCATGGACTCGCCCCACCCCCCCATGTTTGACTTTATGAAAAGAAGGGCTCACAGGTAGTGACGGCTGATCGAGGCTTTGTTGAAGCTTCGACACCATTCAAAACATGGTTCATTACTCGAGGCCTCAATGACACACAGTGCTCGAGTAGGACATCTAGTGGTCAATAATATGAAGACGTGGTCGGTTCATGGATTGTTTTGGATTTGATTCACCATGCACACATTCCTGTTTGACTACACTAGATGATTGTATGGGTTGTAGTGGACACAAAAATAATATTACTAGTAATAATAATGACAATAACTATTGAAGAGCACGTTTCTTATTTCCCATGTTTGTCTGTATCCCTATATACTCTTTGCTTATATTCTGTGTTATGAAACATTTAAACAGTGCTGCTACATTCTACATTGAGATGCTCTACAAATACAGACTGATGTCATTTTCACATGGGGCTGGTGCAAATAAAGATTTTATGGATTATTATGGATTTTGGCAAAGTATGTCTTGGGGTTTATTGGTAAAGAGGTCAGTAAAGAGGGTGTGCTTATGTAACTGGTTATGAGTTTTTATTGAGAAATAATTTATCAACAGTTTTGGGACCACTGTTCCCTCTAAGCTGCGCGCGTGCGCAATTGTGCACCGCTGACACGGTCTCCGCGCACAGAAAATCTGCGCTGCGCACAAAAAAAAAATCCAACCTAAATTGTAAATAAAATAAACACGTAACAATTCATTCTGTTCCATTTTTCAGTGTGAGTCAGTGAGTTAAGCATTTGCTTGTGGAGCTGCATGTCGCTGGTTCAAGACCAGACCCTTCTTAAATTTTGTCCATATCTTGACAAAGACAAACAAAGAAAAACGGAATTAGTGGGTCTTGAACTTGCAACCTTCCACTTGGTAGTCCATGTTGTTATCCCCTGAGCTACTTGCTCAGATATTAAATCTTCTTTATTGTTGTGCATGTATCATTTATATTGTTGCCATTTGTGAGTTTTTTTTAACTTGAGTTTGGACTCGACAGTTTTTGTCAGGAGGTTGGACTTTAGGCTTTGTGCTGGAGGGTTGAACCCTGATTTCCAAGATTTTCAAAGTGTACAGACCTCTTGAGTCCTGAGGAGATGAGCTTTCACACAGTCTGAGGGCTGAAATTTTCGAAGTTTCACAGTAGTTGTCTGTCAACTAGAACCTTCAGATAGTCCAAGGACTCGTGTCTTCTATGTCCATGTGTAGTTGTCTGTTAGTTTGAAATGTCAGATAGTGTGAGGACTGAAATGTGCAAAGTGTCTTAGTACTTCTCTGTTAGTTAGAAATTTGTGTTTAATCGAAGCCTTAAAAGTTGTGAACATGAGTCTTGATTTCACATTTAGAGTATCCATTTGAGTTTTGGTGAGACGTTCACCTGTGTGATATTTAGAAATGGTCCAGAAACTTTGATTGTATTCACTGAAAAGTATAGTTAGTGGTGATCAGAAGGTAACATTAGTTTGATCAATGATTTCAACTATTAGTAGACTTTATGAGGGAAGCAGTTTTGAGAAAAGAGTTATTAGTAAATCAATTCATAGTGCAACCCAGAACATAGAAAGAGGAAGTGTTTGAAGAAACAACTAGATGTTTTTGTTTCAGAATAGAAAACGTTTTAAGATATGTAAATTTATTAGTTTTTTTTTGGGATTTTGTTATTGTGTCTTCTGTGTAATTAGATATTCAAAAGTGTCACTGGTGTTTTTCAAATTGTTTGTCTGTATTTAGATTCATCTTAAAAGTGTAGTCTTGGTCTTTTGTCATTCTTTATGATTTTATAATATTAGATTAGATGTCCAAATGTTTTGTCTTTTTAATGTGTAATTGTTGAGTGAAAAGTATTATTGGATGTGATGAGTTAAAATATTATTGTCAATATTAAATGTTTAGATAAACTGCTGTAGTTTGTAATTTAAGAACTTGTAGTAGATTTTAATGTGTAATTGTATATTTAAAGTTTTCATAGTAAATTGTGTTTAATTCCTAGTAAAAGTGTTATTGTCTTTAAGATGTTATTTTGTAAATAAACATTTAACTATTTAAATAAGTGTAGTAGTCTCTTTCACTTTTTTGTTTGTATAGGCGTAGTGAGAGACAGCCAGACAAGGGTGTAGAAAAAAGAGTTAGGGCCACTCATACAGCACACGGCTTTGCGAGCGGTAATCGAACTCGGGCCTCAACGTTGTGGACCTAGTACATACGTCAGTGGCCTAACCCGTTCAGCTATATGAGCACGCATGTTATGGGCTTCGAAACGTGTATAAATGCAATAGAAAGTCTAGGGGTAGGGTTAGGGTTAGAAAGGCAGGTCCTAACAGTAGTAATACAAAAAATAGGGTTATTTAATATTACACATTTTTATTTTTAATGTTAATACGAAGCAGCCGAATATTCTGAGAAATTAATCTGCGGTTTTTCCTTCTGCATTTTGGCCGATCTATATCCCTAACAGTATAGTACGGCCAAAATGCAGAAGGAAAAACCCCAACTTTATTCTAAAAATTTTTTGGCTAGATTGGCTTAATATTAAATTATGAAAATATGTAAAATTTAATATCCATTTTTTGTGGATACATTACAACTGTCAGGACCTACCTCTCCAACCCTAACCCTACCCCTAGACTTTCTATAGGATTTATACACCTTTACTGACAGACAACATACGTGTTCATATAGCTCTGCGGGTTAAGCCACTGATGCATGTAGTACGTCCCCAACGCTGACGCGCTGGTTCGATTCTCCCTCGCAACCCCGTGCTATATGAATTGCTCTCATTCTTATTTCTAACCCTTGTCTGGCTGTCTCTCACTACACCTATCCATGAAATAACTGAAAAAAACTACAACACTTATTTACAGTTACATGTTTAATTCTTAAATAAACTTCATTATTTTCTTACTTCTTTTTTTGTCCTACTTTATAAATGTTTTTTTGTCTTAACTTTTTCCCTTTGATTTAATGGCATTTTGTTAGATACTTTATTTCTTTCATCTTCTTCTTCTTTAAAGATTTTTAGCCCAACCTTAACAATGTTACAAACCCTTAAATTACAATAAAAATACTTCTGTTGTAAAAATCACTACTTTGTCAATTATTCTATTTATCCATTCTACTTATTTGTTTAGCACCTTTCACACAGGTGACAAAACTAAACAAGCACATAGAAAAAAAAACTATGCTACAACTATGATTAAAACTCACACACATACAAAAACCAAATATTTAACATGTTCATAAAATCTGTTGTGCCCAGGGGATGGAGAAAATTTCTTGAAACCGTCTTGGCCTCACATGGTCAATCATTTTCAATATTAACTTAATTTTCAGTCCAATAAAACTGGGAACTGCAGAGCAACACAAAAACCAACTATATCTCCTGTTTTCTCCTTTAATGACTCTACTCTTCTTGTGCTTTCAGACCAAAGAACTACAGACTCTTCACAACCTGCTCAAACTCTTGGTATAGGACCTCACCACACGGATCAAGAAGGTTTGTCTCATTTCTACTCTGAAGATCACCTTCTCCTACTCAAACTGCTGACAAATGTTTCTGCTGCTCTAAAATCTGTGTAACCCATATGAAAACACAGTGTTGGGTTTACTTAGCATATTTTAATTTTTAGTTTCAGTAACTTTAATTTAAATATCGGAATTTATTAATATAGCTGTAATAGGATGATTGTAGTCACTTTAAGCAGCCGCTAGGTGGCTCTGTGCGCTCAGTGTAGGGAATCTCGTAGACGTGCGCATTGCATGCTGGGATATAGACACCCCAGCTAAGCCAGATTCTAAAGCTGCTACAGTACATTCATCACATTTATTGATATTTTATTTAAGAAAAACCGCTTTAATTTTAAAGTTAAGAGTGTGTACATGTTTTGAGTTGTCCCGAAAGAGTCCCAGACCGCTGCGACGGGAGGATTTGTTTTCTTTTGTTTTTCTCCACCGAGGACTCCGATTGGTTTTTTCCTGATGCTAGATCTACAGTCAGTGGACAGCAGTGATTCCAACCAGGGTTAAAGAGGATCCACAATTCTCCATCTTCATCATCTTCATGAAGATTCATGTTGGCAGATAAGATTTAAACGGCGCGCAGTAACCATACAAACACACACACACTACCCGGGTAGAACACAATATACACACACACACACACACTGAATGAACTGGGACAGACATGCATTTAAACTGAACGCTTTGGACCGGACTTTGATAGACTTTAATATCACACAGCGTCAGGCTGTGAAAGGACACTTTATTTTGTTTTATTTCTTTTTATATTGGGATTTTAAAAGTGAATTTGTGCCACTTCATGTCAATTTTTGAAATAAATATGTTTTTGTTTACCTTTTTACATTAACCATCCCTTGCTCCTTGAGTCGAACCAGAGTACAGTAGTCGAGTAAAGGTTGTTCTTACTGGGTTACATCTGCTCTCCAGAACTTCCTACAAATAATCTCTAAGTCTCTTCTGCTGCAAGTTGCTTTGTAAAACTGTTCCAGAAAACCTCACTAAACCACATGGAGGGGCCTCAAGATAGTCGTCCAAATGAAACCATACAAAAACCAAACTAACACAACCCAAACGCTAAAGTCTCCTACAGCCTACCAGAGAACCTCTGAGAACAGAGAATCAGGACAGGAACTCTTACCTTCTGGACAACCAAAACTAGTTCTCAAACAAGAATACAGAATGTGTCTAAGCAAAAACCTCTAAAGACTCACTACAGCCAAGATAAAGACACACCTGACCTGCACCAAATCCACTCATCACTACACACATGAACACCATGTGCTAACTGTGGCTAAAGAATCACATTTGCCAAGACAACTATCCAGTATAAAGCCCTAAAACACACCAAGAAACACATTAAAGATGATTTTACTGCTGGAAGCTGCAAGCCAACACCTAAAGAACAAACTAAAGCAATGAAGCCAAACCCAGTTCACTGGTGAAAAGAAACAGAGGAAATGTATGTCTGCAGCTAAATAAAGCAGGAAGACACTGAGCTGCTCAGGTGTTCCTGATAACACCAAGCAGCCACCTGGACAGCCAATAGGAACACAGCTTACTGGAAGTCCAGAGGGCTGGGTTAGTGAAGGACATTTATTTTAAATTTGAAGCATAAAGTTAACATCGAAAGTTGAAAACCACCTTCTGATCCCTGAAATCTCTGAGTTTTCACACAAAGAACACCTGAACATGTCAAACTGGTTCCATAGTAGAACCATCATTGTAAAAACGTCATAGTATGGTGTGTTGCTCAAAAAACATTAGGACCCGGCTGTCAGGGGACAAACATGTAAGAAACATGAGAACAGAGAGAACCCAACCAGTAGGTCACAGTTTATCATCCCCCAGTCATCTCCTGAAGTCCATATGGTGAGAGACATCAGTATCTGGTTGTTCATTTACCAGAGGATGCTTATAATCATGCTGATGTGGTCTGTACTCTACAGTATTTTAGTGACTCAATAAATGCCTAAGTTGTTTTTTTAAAAATGCTTTTTAGTTTTTAACGAACATTTAAGAGCCTATATGTAATCAATAAATGGCCTTTGCCTATCTTAAGAAAAACTCACTCAGAACTCTGATAAGTTAACAGTACTAAATAAATCAATAAATAGATGCATACACACAAAAATAAGTTAATAGATTAACTTTGTTAAAATTTAGATTTAAAAAAAGTTGTTTATGTTTTTTCAGAATCCAGTATTGCTCACTGGTTGGTCATTACATTTTGTTAGTTTGATTTCACTGTTTAAAATGATGCCACCTCTTTTCAGACAGAACCTGTGATAATAAAACAATGCAAAATTTTTAGTTCCGTGTTAATAAAGCACTTAAAGCTTTAAGTATGGCTAAATGCTTTTTTCAAAATTAAATATATCACTCCTTAGGTGGTAGTGGCCCCAAGTTCAGTAAAGTTGGAAAGATATTCACAGATTCACACTTCCAGCATCAATAACTCATTAGATATAGGTTGTCAAAACATAAACGGTGCCTCTTTCCCATTGTTGCAAGGCAGACAATGTGCTACAAGCCCAGTTTTATCAAAAGTAGCTGTCTTTCAAGCTACAGGAATAACATTGGTGTCTATGGAGTGAACAGGGTCCGTCTGCAATTTGCAAAACCGCTGCAACAGTAAAGAGAGACAAATATTCAATAACTTCACTCTTATACATTGTAGTGTCACTAAAATCACTGCAGCCTTCAACTGGCTCCTGTTGACAAAGTGTTTAAACAGAAATGTAAATGCTGTAATTTGATTCTTTTAATAAACCATGTAACTTGAATGGATGCGATGCTGGTGTGACCACAGTGCACACGTCTGATGTTGCTCACAGTGGTCCAAGGAACGCTCAGGGAGTTTGTGTGTTTGCTCAGACTCATGAAAAATTACAGGGAACATTGTTTGGGACTCAAGCAGTTCCTTCTTTTACTCACTATCTCCCCAGCCTTAGAAAAAAAAAAAAAAACCTGTTCACATGGCACAGATGAGGCTGAGGTACACAGGAAATGTTTGGCTCCATTGTACAAGTTTGGGTAAACGGTTTTGTGGGTTGCCCAGTAAGCCAGTGGGTCTGCCGTTCTTTCTACAATTGCATTCGCTGTGGTGCTTTGCATTTGCCAGGCTCTACTTGCGTCTTCGTCCAATAGGCTCCACAGTTGAACTGAAAAATATTGAAGATCATCATCATCATCACCAGAAATGTCAGTCATTCCCTATTCAGAAGAGAAAAAGAATACCTGTGGAAGGTGCTGCTGGTGGTGGAGGACGAGGCTGCGGTGGTGCTTGTGACGTAGATGACTGCTGCTTGGCATTCTTTATGTTAATTGTTGTGCATTCTGTTATTAAACGTTCTTTCACACTGGCTGCCACTCTGATTGGTGAATCCAAAAGTTTTGAACTGCAGAGCCACAAGTGTAGCAACAGTCAGTGAACTGTTCTTTTCTTTGGTTTGTAGTCTGTCAGCTAAGCACCTGACAAGGTTCTGTGCCAGGTGTTGTGTCATGGGGGTGGTGAGTTGGGAATATATATATATATATATATATATATATATATATATATATATATATATATATATATAAATATAAAAATCTATCTATCTATCTATCTATCTATCTATCTATTCTCTACGAAATACGAAATCTGACATACTACTAACTCTCAAAGCAAAAACAACAGCACAAAAACCAATCTATTCTGCGAAAAACAATTCAAATTAAAGCTGCAAGCAGCGTTGGACGGGTCCTCGCATCCATGCTCGTCGTCGAATCCACGCACGTCCACCAGGTGGCGCTGCGACCGAGAGTGTATATTGGCCTATGGATGTGATCATGTCCGCACTCTGATGACACATATAACATTTCAGGCAGATCGGACCATGTCCAGGCTAGTTATAGAGCTTTTCCTTCTATCCACCAGGTGGCGTTATGACTGTGGCTGTATTTCAGCATGTGAATGTCATCAGGGCGGGACTCTGATCATACATGTAAAGTTTGAGGCAGATTAGAGTATGTTTAGGGCAGTTACACAGCAGTTGATGTGTCATGTCGAAGCATCAAAGTTTGGGAGCCTGCCATGGCCACGCCCTCAGACTTTTGTGGAGCATTTTGATAACTTTTGATCACCCATGCCTGGAGTACATCCTGGCTGAATTTCATATCTGTCGGTGTTACCCTGTTTGAGTTGATAGCTTTTCAAAATGTCTAAAAATGACCCAAAATTGAAGGTTGGTGTTAAATTCTAGAAAGAAGAAGAAGATTAAAGAAAGAAAATACATAAAAAAGAAGCAATTAAATAAATGGGAAAAAGTTAAGACAATTAAACTTTTATAAAGTATGGGGGGAAAAAAGATGTAAGAAATTAAAGAATTGTATTTAATAAATAAACAGGAAATTTGTAAATAAGTGTTGTAGTCTTTTGCAGTTAATTGATGGATAGGCGTAGTGAGAGACAGCCAGACAATGGGGTAGAAATAAGAATGAGAACAACTAATATAGTACAGGGTTGCGAGCGGGAATCGAACCAGGGCCTCAGCATTGAGGACCAACTACATGCTTCAGTGGCTTAACCCGCAGAGCTATATGATCACGCATGTTGGCTGTCAGCAAAGGTGTATCAATCCAATAGAAAGTCTAGGGGTAGGGTTCGGGTTACAGAGGAAGGTCCTGACAGTAGCAATGTACCAAAAACATGGATATAAAATTATACATTTTTTCATAATTTAATATTAAGTCACACTAGCCAAAAAATTCTTAGAATAAAGTTGGGGTTTTTCCTTCAGCCGTTGTGGTTGCACTGTACCTTTAGGTTATCTAGATCTACAACGGCTGAAGGAAAAACCACGGATTAATTTCTCAGAATATTCGGCTGCTTAGTATTAACATTAAAAATATTTATGTGTAATATTAATTACCCTATTTTTTTCATTACAACTGTAAGGACCTTCCTCTCCAACCCTAACCCTACCCCTAGACTTTCTATTGGATTAATACACGTTTTCAAGACCAGAACATGTGTGCTCATGTAGCTCTACGGGTTACGCCTGTGATGTTCAGGACTCATTCTTGTATTTTACACTCTCTGATGTTTTCTTTTCTTCATGTCTAGTGTGTGAATCATTTCTGGTTTGTCTCTTCAGTGTCTCATGTGGCCCTGCAGCTTCTCCTCCTCCACCTCCTCCTGAAGCCTTCATCTTCTTCATCATCAGCTGCTCAGTGACTCTGTTGGACGTCTCACCGTGTGGCAGCAGCTCAGGTCAGTGGTGAAGATCCTCTTTATCAGCTCCACACCCACAGACGTAGTGAACGCAGCGTCTGTTGTTGTGCTAATAAGAAGCTGCAGCTGAGCAGCAGCAGCTCTGTTCACTCCAGCCTCAGTCACACATGGAGTCAGAGCAACACTCTGTCAGAGCTGATTCCTCAATGTTAGATCTGATTAATCTCTCTCTAGTAACAGGTTATGTACCACAGGCTTTTAAGGTTGCTGTAATCAAACCTTTACTTAAAAAGCCCACTCTAGATCCAGATGTTTTAGCCAACTATAGACCAGTTTCCAACCTCCCATTTCTCTCCAAAATTCTGGAAAGAACAGTTGCAAATCAATTATGTGAACATTTACAAAGGAATAGCTTGTTTGAAGAGTTTCAGTCAGGCTTCAGAGTGCATCATAGCACAGAAACAGCTCTGGTGAAAGTTACTAATGACCTTCTCATAGCGTCAGATAATGGACTGGTCTCTATACTTATTTTATTGGACCTTAGTGCAGCATTCGATACAATCGACCACAAACTTTTATTACAGCGACTAGAACATTCTATAGGCATTAAAGGGACAGCACTGGACTGGTTTAAATCCTACTTATCAGACAGGTTCCAGTTTGTGCATGTCAACAATGACTCTTCTGAGCATACTAGGGTTAATCATGGAGTTCCTCAGGGTTCTGTCTTAGGACCAATACTGTTCACATTATACATGCTTCCCTTAGGCAACATTATTAGGAAGCACTGTATTAATTTCCATTGTTATGCTGACGACACTCAATTGTATTTATCTATGAAGCCAAATGAAACTAATCAGCTAGCTAGACTGCAAGATTGTCTTAAGGACATAAAGACCTGGATGACCTATAATTTCTTACTACTAAATTCAGACAAGACTGAAGTCATTGTATTTGGCCCCAAACATCTTAGAGAATTGCTTTCAAAGCATATAGCTACTCTGGATGGCATTACATTGGCCTCCAGTACTACTGTGAGGAACCTCGGTGTTATCTTTGACCAGGACATGTCCTTTAACTCGCACATAAAACAAATCTGTAGGACTTCCTTTTTCCACCTGAGAAATACTGTGAAAATCAGGAACATCCTGTCTCAGAGTGATGCAGAAAAACTAGTCCATGCATTTGTTACTTCTAGGCTTGACTACTGTAATTCCTTATTATCAGGTTGTCCCAATAGCTCTCTGAAACATCTACAGCTGATCCAAAATGCTGCAGCCAGAGTACTGACGGGAGTTAGCAAGAGAGATCATATTTCTCCTATATTGGATTCTCTTCATTGGCTTCCTGTTAAATCTAGAATAGAATTCAAAATCCTTCTTCTGACATATAAAGCTCTTAACAACCAATCTCCATCATATCTTAAAGACCTGATAGTACCATATTATCCTAGCAGAACTCTTCGCTCTCAGACTGCAGGCTTACTTGTTGTTCCTAGAATCTCTAAAAGTAGAATGGGAGGCAGAGCCTTCAGTTATCAGGCGCCTCTCCTGTGGAACCAGCTCCCAGTTTGGGTTCGGGAGGCGGACACCCTCTCTATTTTTAAGACCAGGCTTAAAACCTTCCTTTTCGACAAAGCTTATAGTTAGGGCTGACTGGGGGACCCTGACGGGGTATGCTTGTGTTTTCATTTGCACAACTGACTTCCCCTCTTGACGTCCCTTAGTTCTGCCCCTAGTTATGCTGCTATAGGCCTAGACTGCTGGGGAACCTCTCTTGATGCACTGAGCCCTTCTCTAACTACCTATGTATTTACTACATATACCATTATTGCATTACATTCACTCTGTTTCTTTCTGTGTCCTTTCTCCGAGTGTCCCTGGTCCCAGAGCTGGATGCTGGATGCTTCAGATGTGTGGCTGTGTTTTATGGTCCTTGTGTCCCACCCCCCCACCTCTCTATCTCTACCCCTCTATCTCTACCTCTACCCCTCTATCTCTACCTTTCTACCTCTTCTGTCCCTCTCAACCCGCCCGGCCAGCAGACAGATGGGTCCCCCCACATTAGAGCCGGGTTCTGCTCGAGGTTTTTTTCCCTGTTAAAAGGGTGTTTTCCTTGCCACTGTCGCCTTTTGGCTTGCTCTGGGGGTCAGGCATATGGGTTCTGTAAAGCGTCTCGAGACAATTTGACTGTAATTGGCGCTATATAAATAAAATTGAATTGAAAATTGAATTGAACTGAGAGCTCTCAGCAGTTTTCTACCCATTTAAGAACAGGACAAACCGAACAAGCTGTTGTATCGATTTGTCCACGATTTCCTCTCATGTGTCCATTTTAAGGAGTTTGCAGTCAACCAAGGCCGACTCAGAATCACTCCCACCGGGAAGATCTGTGAAGGAAGGTCCACCCGGCTGGTCCAGAAGCTCCGGTCCAGCAGAGCAGCGTCAGGATGGAGACGTAACCGGGTGAGTTAACTAGAGAGGCGACACATTCACATAGAAAATCCAACAATTCCTTCTGTTTTTACAGTTTGTGACTCTGGTAAATGGTGTCATTTTTCAAAGCTGGTGGGTTTTGGGCTTCACAGATTGAACCTAAATGCTTTTCTTAAACAAACTGCTGAGCTGCTGCACAGTGAAATGTTTGAGTGGAGCTCAGGATGAAAGCATCAGAGCTGTTTTACATGTTTTTATGTTCAGCTAATATCATTTCCTCTGGACAATGTTTGTGGTGTTAGAAGTGGACGTTTGTAGGGAGTTTTCAGTTGTAATACTTAAATGCATAAATATTTGCAGTGGTGGTTTCACTGCAAGCATCTACTGATGTCACCAGTGAAGTAAATAAAAACAGCATTTGTTGAACTTTACGCCTCTCAGTGTCTGCAGTTAGTTTAGCTGAATCAATGCAAAGATATTTCTATTTTTCTACATGACAGGAATGTCAGTGAAATCCAAATGCTAAGAATAAACAAGTGATCTGCCTGGTCACAGATCCCACTTTAATCCAAAATAAAGACTTTGCAAGGAAATGAACTTGAAATATGAGCCACCAGTAAAAGTTGTGATCAGACAGAAGGGCCTGTATTTTATCTTTGGAGAAGTTTAACATGTAAGTTTGTGCAGCTGATCAGTGGTGAGGCCTGTGGATGACTGGAGATGTGTGTGGACACTTAGACGAAGCAGCAAATGTGTTGAAAATGAGTTGTCTTCTCAGAGTCTTGAAGATGTTTTGTCAGAGCTAAGAAAGAAGTAAGAGATCCTGCAGGTGATTGTTGAGTGGTGTTGAGGAATTTGAATGTAGAGGAATAGCAAAGAGATTTTGAAGATATTTAAGCCATAAGTTGTATTTTATTTGTTTGCTGTTCTCTCCCATTTGTAGTGAAGAGAAGTGATTTGACATGAAGAATGTGATTTGTGTGGCTTTGAAATTGTGTTAAAATGTAAAAATGAGTGATGAGGAGAAGAGTGTGACTTTTTAGTATTGTGTTTTTTAGCGTGTTCTTTAAAAGTTGTAGGTAGATTATCTTCTTTTTTTGATTTTGTGGATTGTTTTTTTTTCTTTCAGTGTTGATGTCACCGCCTTGACGAATAGAAGAAAAGCCTGTATTTGGGTATGTAGGACTGGTAGTCCAGAGGTAGTGGTGGTGGTTTGGAACCTGGAGAGTGCAGGTTTGATCCCCCACCCTGCTCAAGCTTTGTTTTTTTACATTTGGGCAAAATTTGCCAAAAATCTGCCTTCGTGCCTTCGTGCCTTCGTGCCTTCGTGCCTTCGTGCCTTCGTGCCTTCGTGCCTTCGTGCCTTCGTGCCTTCGTGCCTTCGTGCCTTCGTGCCTTCGTGCCTTCGTGCCTTCGTGCCTTCGTGCCTTCGTGCCTTCGTGCCTTCGTGCCTTCGTGCCTTCGTGCCTTCGTGCCTTCGTGCCTTCGTGCCTTCGTGCCTTCGTGCCTTCGTGCCTTCGTGCCTTCGTGCCTTCGTGCCTTCGTGCCTTCGTGCCTTCGTGCCTTCGTGCCTTCGTGCCTTCGTGCCTTCGTGCCTTCGTGCCTTCGTGCCTTCGTGCCTTCGTGCCTTCGTGCCTTCGTGCCTTCGTGCCTTCGTGCCTTCGTGCCTTCGTGCCTTCGTGCCTTCGTGCCTTCGTGCCTTCGTGCCTTCGTGCCTTCGTGCCTTCGTGCCTTCGTGCCTTCGTGCCTTCGTGCCTTCGTGCCTTCGTGCCTTCGTGCCTTCGTGCCTTCGTGCCTTCGTGCCTTGTTTATGGGTAAATCTCCTGGTTTTTCTTTTTCCCAGATCCGATCCAATCCAGTCCAGTCCAGTCCAGTGACACTCCACACCACAGCGGGGATTCGAACCGTGACCATCCACATGACAGACACACACCCTCTGTGTGAGCTATCTGTCACACAAGGTCCCTGATGGACTTTGTTGTAATGATGGTTGCAAGAGGTTGTCATGCAGCCAAAGTGTAAAAAGAGCCTTGAGCTGGATTCAAACCAAGGACCTCCTGGATGAGAGGCAGATAACTTACCACTGCACTATCCTTCCTACTGGGTGTAGCTGTTAGTTTTCATAAATGATGGTACACAAAAGTATTAAGGAAGTGAAGATAATAAAGGTACTAAGGTACCGGGGAGGCAAAAAACTTACCTCTACACCACCTGTCCTACAAGATGTTGCTCTAACTTTGCTTAAATGATGCTATCAATTAGTACTGGCGCAACCAAATGACAAATAAAAGGTGTGAGTGGAGATCTGAATCATGTGAGGTTTGTTTCTGAGACTGAATACACCTGATCTCATCTGATCTGCAAAGCTAAGCAGGGTTGGGCCTGGTTAGTATTTGGATGGGAGACTACCTGGGAATACCAGGTGCTGTAAGCTTTTTACTTCTCCTCACAACCTGAACAACACACTGCTAGCGACAGCTATCAACTAAAACCTCTTGGTTTCTTTATTATACACTCTATGAGGTGGATAAGCTGCAGCTCATGCTGATTTATTGCTGCTTCTGGTTGGAGCCAAAGAACAAAGGCTTCACCTGTTGGAGCAGCTGATGTCCTGCAGCCTCTTCACCACAGAAAGCCTCTGACAGCTTCAATTCTTTACACTCTGACTGCAAGACACCAATCACATTGGAACATTTACATGTATGGAACAAAGAGCTGAGCTGACACTCAACATATGTTTGAGCATTTATTGATAAAGACATTCAAACATGTCTAGAGATAGAACACCAACGCACGGTGTAAGAAAGGTCAGAACACACTTCACCTGCTCAGGAAACTGAGGTCCTTCGGGGTGCAGGGAGCAATTCTGAGGACCTTTTATGGTTGTGTGGTGGTATCAGCCATCCTGTATGGACTGGTCTGCTGGAGCAGCAGCATCACGGCTGCAGACAGGAAGAGACTAAAGAAACTGGTTAAGAAAGCAAGCTCTGTCCTGGGCTGGTGGTAGACAGGAGGATGATAACAAAGCTGTTGTCTATCATGGAGGACATCTCCCACCCCCTGCAGTAAACAGGACCATCACCGGCAGCTCCTTCAGGGACAGACTGCTTCACCCACGATGTTTGAAGGAGGTCCTTCCTTCCTGCAGCAGTCAGACTGTGTTCAATCAAGCCTGCTCCCAGTAGTTCAGATCACCCATGAAGTAACTGCAATAAAATGTAAATAAGTCAATATGTGCAATTTCACAGGTTTTTTTTTTTTTACAAGCATTTCTATTTCTTCTCTAAGGAGAAAGCATCTATTTATATCTGTGCACTGAGTGCTGCTTTTTTTTTTTTTTTTTAACTTTTTTTCCTATCTGCTACTGCCACACTGAAAATTTCCCCACTGCAGGATCTACCTATCCATCCATCTATCTATGGTCCATCTACCTCCCTACCTATCTATCCATCCATCCATCCATCCATCCATCCATCCATCCATCCATCCATCTATCCATCCATCCATCCATCCATCCATCCATCCATCCATCCATCCATCCATCTCTCTCACAGATGTGGGGGTTGATTCACCTGTTCTCAATCACCTTAATCCACGAAGGCCCGGTTCTTCATTCTTCCGCTCTCTGCCAGACCACAGACTTTGAAACCAGAACCTTTCTCCTACAATTAGTCTGGTTTCCCCTTTTTGTTTTCACCTTGGTTTAGTTATCCTTTCTGTGTTGGTTTTAGTTTCATTCGTTAAATAAACTCCTTGTAATCTTTGACCTGTGTCTGCAGATGTCCTGTGACACCAATGATCCCATCTGATATTTAGCATGTTTTCAATTATTGGTCCCATTTCTTAAAAAAAAAAAAAAAAAAAAAAAAAGCCCCCTGAAATCTGATCAGATAAATGAATGTGAAACTACTTTGGGTCTGCTGCAGCTGCCTCCCTCTGATCTTTGTCCTGCCCACAGCACAATCTGATCAGTGAAACACTGAAGGACAACTTCAGCATGTAAAACATAAATAAGCAAAGGCTGCAACTCGTGATTATTTTAATTTTAACTTAACTTTATGTGCTGTTCAAAAACTTTATTTTTTCTGCAAATGTGTAGTGATTCCAAATCTTGGTTATTGATCTCCTTGATTACAAAAAAAATCTGTATCGACCCGGAAAAAAAACAAACATGTCAGGCACCCTGTGATGTTAACTGTTTGCCTGAATGTTTTTGTTTAAAATCCTCAGTAATAACCTTTGACTGGTTGCTCTTAACCCTGTAAAACTCACTGCTGCAAAAATACAACATCAGCTTATTTTTTAATTACTATTTTCTATTATATATATCTGAAATAAACCCTAATCTGTGGGTCTGACAGCAGCGTGAGGTCAAAGAAGCTGCCATCAGCTGCTGCACTTCTGTCCGTCCAGCAGATGGAGCCATGGAGCTGCAGTCAAGTGAAGAGCAGCACAAGGCAACCACCACTTCCATCCACTGACGCATTCAATTTGACTGACGCTAATGTTTTATTGACTTCCAACCACTAAACCAATATGATCACTGATGCACTGAGCTGAAGAAGTAATGTTACATTTCAAACATAACTGGGGAAATAACCGAAACTTCTTCCTTAGGAAAGGAGAAAGTATAAGAGTATAAAGGCAGTGCAAGAATAAATAAGAAAAAAACGGTGCAAAAATTGCCCATAGCATTATATACAGATGACTTTATTCTTAAAAAAAAAAAAAACAACAAACATGTAGAAGACTATATACAGAGGATCAGGTTTCAGGTATAGATAGATCGACAGATGAATCCATCCATCCATCCATCCATTATCTATACACCGCTTAATCCTCACTAGGGTCGCGGGGGGTGCTGGAGCCTATCCCAGCTGACTCGGGCGAAGGCAGGGGACACCCTAGACAGGTCGCCAGTCTGTCGCAGGGCTACATACAAAGACAAACAAGCACTCACACATTCACACCTACGGGCAATTTAGAGTAATCAATTAACCTCAGCATATTTTTGGACTGTGGGAGGAAGCCGGAGTACCCGGAGAAAACCCACGCATGCACAGGGAGAACATGCAAACTCCATGCAGAAAGATCCCGGGAAAGCCGGGACGCGAACCAGGGACCTTCTTGCTGCAAGGCGAAAGTGCTAACCACTACGCCACTGTGCAGCCCCAGATGAATCCTTACTGTGAAAATATTTAAAGACATTGAACATTGTGCAATATAAGGTCAGTCAGCAGCCTCAGTTCATGCACCAAGAAAACTTTTATGCATTTTTTAAAAATAAATTTTCTCCATTTACAAGGCAGGGAGATAACCGAAACTTCTTCCTTAATAGTTCCTGTTTAGTTTGTATGCTGTGGTGTCAGGATTACTACACGTGGAAATGAATATCAAATTAAAATCATTTCCATATCTTGACAAGTTGTTGCGATCAAAAAGTAAACTAAAGCTGCAAGCAGCGTTGGATGGGTCCTCGCATCCTTGCTGGTCGGCGAATCCACGCACATCCACCAGGTGGCGCTGCGACCGAGAGTGCATGTCGGCCTATGGATGCGATGAGGGCTGGACTCTGATCACACGTGCAAAATTTCAGGCAGATTGGAGCATATTCAGGCTACTTCTAGAGCTTTTCCTGTCCATCCACCAGGTGGCGCTGCGACCGAGAGTGTATATTGGCCTATGGATGTGATCAGGGTCAGACTCTGATCACACGTAAAATTTCAGGCAGATCGGACCATGTACAGGCTAGTTATAGAGCATTTCCTTCCAACCACCAGGTGGCGCTGCGACCGAGAGTTTATGTCGGCCTATGGATGTGATCAGGACTGGACTCTGATCACGCCTGTAAAGTTTGAGGCAGATTGGAGCATGTTTAGGGCAGTTACACAGCAGTTGATGTTTCATGGCGAAGCATCAAAATTCACGAGGCCGCCATGGCCACGCCCTCAGACTTAAGGTGAGCATTTTGATAACTTTTGATCACCCATGCCTGGACTACATCCTGGCCGAATTTCAGCTCTCTCGGTGTTACCCTATGTGAGTTTATAGCTTTTGAAAATGTACAAAAATGACCCAAAATCGTCAAAACGTATGACATATAATTCAAAATGGCCGACTTCCTGTTGGGTTTTGGGCATGGCTGTCAATTACATTTTGGTGTGTCTTGACGAGTTACATATGCCTACCAAGTTTCATAATTCTAGGTGACACGTACTGGCCGTAGTAAATGTTTGAAATTTTCCAGGTGGCGCTATGGAGCCATTTTGCCAAACACATGTGCAGTTTCCCTAAAATCTGAAATGGGTTGCCGGTCCAGATATGTGTGGTAATTTTGGCGAGCATTTGAGCATTTTTAACCTGTCAAAAAGTACTTTGTTTATTCCGGCAACGATACGTTGCCACGGCAACAGCGTTTTATGAATCGTCAAAATCTTCACACTGTGCCATCGTCAATGTGTGGTCACTCACCTGACCAATTTTCAAGATGATATGACAAAGTTTCCGGCAATGGTAGGTGCAAATGTAATGACAATTACTTCCTGTTGCCAATAGGTGGCGCTATGAGTATTTCTAAATTTATGAGTGTGGATGTGTTCAGAACCGGACTGGTGTCCACCATATCAAGTTTGGTCCAGATTGGACCATTTCCAGCTGAGATATTAATAATTCAATTTTCATGGCGAGAAATCGAAATTCGCCGCGCCGCCACAGACACGCCCTTTAATGACGAGTCACCATTTTCTCTGGGAATCATCATCAATGTGTTCTGGCTTATGTCACCAAATTTGAGTTGAATCTGATCAACGTGCTAAGAATAGTACCTCAAAATGTAAAAAATGTCAATTTCCTGCTACCACAAGGTGGCGCTATGACTGTCAATGTACATAATCACATGGATGTTGTCAGGGCTGGACCCTGATCACACATGTCTAATTTCAGGCAGATTGGACCATGTACAGCTGAGTTAGACACCACTTCCTGTTCCATGGCGAAGGATCCATTTTTTTGGGAGTCGCCATGGCCACGCCCTTTGAAATGAAATGAACATTTTGATAATTTTTCATCAGGTCGCGTGTTTGCATATATTGGCCAAATTTGAGGTCTCTCGGACTTATCCCCGATGAGTTATTAATTTTGAAAAATTTACAGCTAATTCAAGATGGCCGACTTCCTGTTGGTGTTATTGCGTGGTCATGATTGACTTTTTTGGGTTTCCTGATGTGCTGAATATGCAAGCAAAATTTTGTAGCTGTACATGAAACATCGTGCAAGTTGGCCTAATGACCAAATTTTCAATTTTCCAGGGGGCGCTATGGAGCCATTTTGCCACACACATGCGCAACTCCCATAAAATATCAAATTTTTCGCCAGTCCTGATGAGCATGCCAAGTTTGACGCGTTTTGGGGTATGATAAGACCGCCAAAAAGGCAATTCAAAAGACGGTAAAATAATAATAATAATAATAATAATAATAATAATAATAATAATAATAATAATAATAATAATAATAATAATTCCTTGCATTCCAACAACACTAAACAGGGATCTCCAATCCCGGAACACTCGATCCCGCAGAGTGATTCACATAACAAACCGAACCAATCAGGTGATTCGAAGCAGTTGAGTGCTTCAAACATCACTGAAGTGATTCAAACGTCACGAGTCACGTGACCAAACCACGCCTCGGCACAGTGGCTCGATACGTTTGCTTCATGAGCTACAGCGCATGTGTCGAAGCCTCGGGTATCAGAGGACCATCACTACTCACAGGAGGACCAGGGCCTCCTCTAGAGAGGACTGTGAGATCCCATTCAGAAAAACAGCCTTTGGACAAAATGCTTTCTGTGAAGGCCAGTAAGATCTGGATCAGTCTTCCACTCTCCATTAGAGAGTATCCCACATTATCAACTTTCAAATCTCACCTAAATCAGTGGCTGAAAGTGAACCAATCCTGTGACCACTGACCTATAACTTCTTTGTGTACACTTTGTAATGTCCTTTTATTGCGATCTACTGACCTTTTATTGTGACCTATTGTCTTTTTATTGTGACCAACTGTCTTTTTATTGCGACCTATTAACCTTTTATTGTGACCTATTGTCCTATGTTTTATTTAATGTTTCACTGTTATGTTTTCTTTATGTACTTTTTGTAATGTGCTTTTATTGTGACTTATTGTTTTATGTATCACTGTTATGTCTTTTTTTTCTTAGGAACTGCGGGTGTAAATTAGCATTGTGCTATAATCTGGCATATTTACGCCCATTTCTGAATAAATGGGCGTTCATTAATGTGCACTGTCCCCACCAAATAAATAAATAAATACAAATCTGTCATCTTGAAAAAGTAAGCACATTGTCTATTATTTATGACACCTTCAATTTCATTTGATAAGAATTCCAATGATTAGAATCTATTAAGCAAGCAACAGCTTGAACCCAGCTTTCTTAAACCTCTGATGTCAAAGTCCTGCTGTTCTTTTTGCTGTTGAAGTGTCATCATTTCCCACTTTTAGAGAACTCTCTAAGGCCTAGGAAAAAAGGGGTTTACAAATTTGTCCAGTACCAGCAAATTCAGCCCAAGAGCATGGATGCAAAAAGAGACTCCAAGAACCCAAATGTCATTCCAAGATCTGCAGTTGTTCTTATTTGGATGCAGCCATTGATTTAACTCTGAATTCTGCATCATAGCAAAGAATGCTTAAAGATAATATGAGGCCATGGGACTGAAAGTTGAACCTGAGATTGATTTTTCAGCAGAATAATGACCGAAACACACTAACAAATCCACCAAGAAACAGCAGCTTTCTACTAAAAGGCGTTTATCTTATTTAGCTTTTGTCTGAGAAGATATATTGTCACATTAAGAAAAGCTCAGGTGGAAATCACAACATTAAGATCAGCTGCTACAGGTACTACAGTATTAGTGATGCCTGTGATCTTCAGAGAAAAAGGGGGAAAAAGAAGGCTGTTGACACAATTGGAAAAGAAAGATTTTTTTAAAAAACATTAGCATTTGTGACAACTTGATAACACTTTGGCTGACATGAACATCACTGTTAACAGTTTAATACTAATAATTAGATTTCTGTAATCCACTTCCATTCACCACAGCAGCAGCTTCTTCAGATCAGGACATGTGGAGACGTCTCTGTGGTTTCACTCATAAATTACAATCGTGTCCTCACACAAATAAATCCAGATTCCCTCAGCAGTGTCCTTTGCAGCTACTTGTCTCCAGATCCACCGGTCAAGTATTTGAACAAGTTGTAGATCCTCGTGGTGTACGGGACAAAGCCTTCCTTGTAGACGATGACGGTTTTGGAGTGAGTGGTCTCATGAACAAACCGGTTTGGATTCTCTTCCACCTCTTCTTGTTTTGTAACTAAGTTGGAGGAAAAATATAAACATTTATTTAGTTACTGTCATGATATCATGTCTGAGTGAACTGAGTCCAGGAAATATACAACAGCTGCAAAAGTTACCACAGAACAAACAAATCAGACTAGTTGATACTGAGTTTACTGCAATGCAACACTTAAAGAGAATGCTGTGTTTACTACTAACAAATACAGGTACAGTCTCTACATAATAATACGTGGCAGTAATATTTTACACTATGCTAACATTAAATAGAAGTTTGTGGTTTGTTGTAGTGTTATAAAATATGTAATACTACCAATATTAACAATAATAAAGTAAAAATAAATAATAATAATAATAATAATAATAATAATAATAATAATAATAATAATTCATATTATTGTGACATTCGAAGTGCAAAAGTAAACTGTGTTTTGATATTGTATATTATTGCAATACATCAAATTATTGGATTTTTGTCACACTAAAATAACAACAACAATAAAAATATGAGCAATAACAATAAAATCAAATGCATGGAAAAGCAGAAATAAGAACATATACAACATAAATGTATATTCCAAGTCATGTTCACTCCTCCTGGTTCACTATGAAAAGGATTAATCCATCAATAACTATAACATCAACATGCTGATGCTAATGCTGTGTACAACACTATCTAAAGTTGTGGGTGGCTATTGATAAGTTGTTTCTTGATTTAATGTAATAGAAGAACTCAGATATCGATGAAAGTGTTTTTATCTCTCAAAAAAGTTTGGATACTGTTTTGTTAGAAGAGATGTAAATTAGAGATAAAAGCAAATGTTTCATATATTTTGGAAAATTAACTCAAATTAGCAAATGGGTTTTTTTGGCTGTTCACCATACTACCGTACTAACAACTAATAGTGAATATCTTTGACACTGAAGAAATATTAAAAATCAAGGGATTTTCAGGCAAGTTCTGAATGATTCTACTTCCTGCCCAGTTACTCTGTTGTGCATCATCTTGTAATTATGAAAAGAACAGTTCCAAAATTAGAATCAGGAATTAAAGTGTGCATTAAGATTGTATAATTACGCCTGCGAGTAGTAAATAGTTAAAGTCGGCATACTTAACCTTTGAATTTTTAAACAAATACAGGCTAAAAACGAGGCAGAGGAGCAGCTCAGAACTCGCCTGAGAATTCTTCCGTTTTTAAGTTTTCTTCAGTACCAAAGACATTCAGTGACAAATGCCAGCATGTTCAACGGTACATAACAGAAACAAACGGTTGATACTCAATTCGGCCAACTTTATTTACAAGAATGTGATTAAATGTGTGTGCTACAGTCCATGTCACTTACGTGTGATGTCCTTATATTGACCCGTGTATCTGAAATATGCGTAAGATCCGATCATGCCCCAGACGCCAGCAGCGTAGAGAGCAGAAACTCGTGTGTTCCACTTTACTGCGTCTTTGAACTGCATGGCTGCTCTGATAAACGGCCTGTTTTATATATTTATAGAAAATTATTTACTTCGTTACTGCGTAAAGGGCACCTCCATGACAGTCATCCGGGAAGTACTACCAAAAACGTCCGGGGCGTGGCCAAAAAAATGTACCTCAGTTTTTTTTGTTTTTTTGTTTTTTTTAAAGTTTTAAAATTGCTTGTGGTTTCTGTTCACGTTCTTTTTATGCGTTTATATATTATATACAAAAGAGAGAATGCAATCAGGGTGCATTTTCTTTTGATTCTGAACAAAAACCAAACCAACAAAAATACTGGGACATTAAAAAATGTAGCCGTGACTGTTTGCATTATAAACATATGCTAGAAATGTAGGCTATTAGAAATGCATGTTAGCAATTCTTATATATGTAAGTGATGTATATGTATGTTTTGCATGTTAAACGTGAATGTGCAGTATATATGTGTAAAATGACCTACATACATACACTACCAGTCAAAAGTCTGAACACACCTTCTCATTCAATGATTTTTATTTGTTTGAATTATTTTCTACATTGTAGATTAATACTGAAGATAAACAATTTTTTGTTTACAGCATAATTCCATATGTATTATTTAATAGTTTATATATTTTTTTAGTTTTACAGATGCTACTGTTAATATTAGAAATAGATATTCTCTTTTTTAATTGAAATGTTAAAGTTTTTTTTTAAAAAGCTGGACATTTGTGTAAGGTTTTTGTTGTTCAAAGTTGAAATAATGAAAGGCAAAATAAAGAGAGAATAAAATCTAAACAATCGGGACACATTCTCTTTTAATTCTGGATTTTAAAAAAACTATGAAAACAAGAAGGATACTGTAAAATGTCTATTCATGACTGTTTTTTATAAATGCATACACTCACATATATGCTAATGGAAATACATTATGTTCATAATACACATATTTTTATATTTATGTCATGTATATGTATGTTTTACGTGTAAAACATGAAGACATGACTGGATTTATGTGTAAAATTCAATTCATTTCAAAGAATTGTATTTTTCTGTTAGGAATTTCATTTGTGCCAGAGCGTCTGTGCGTGTACTGTACATACAATTCACGTACACAACAGCATAACATACAGTACATAATGTACATATGACATATATGTATGTTCAGGTGGCAGTTTATTAGGGAAACCTTGCTGAAAAATGAACACAGGTGTTTCTGCTATGTAGCCTGTAATCACCTGATGTGATAAAAGTGTGATGGACAAAATAATAGAAAAAGAAGTCAGTAAAATGCAGTACAACTCATAAACAAACAGAAAAACAAACAAGGTCAAAGACATTCCTGCAATATGTTTAAAAGTCCCAAATATTAAAATATGCATCATTTTTTGAGTGTGAAGCACAAAAAAGAAGCCAGATTGACTCTGTGCCAGGTTGCAGATCAGGCCTGTCAGGATGAAATGTTTTACTGTGCAGAATAAAAGACAAACGTTTCCACTATCTATTATCACGTTTGACACAAAAGGCATAAAATCAACGCCCCGAATGGTCCTTGTACGGATCTGGTAATTGGATTTTCCGTTCTGAAACGGGTATTGAAAAACAAAAAACGAGTGATTATTTGATTTTCGTTTTAAAATACAAAAATTAAAATTGAAATACAAGGCGTTTTTCCTTTTCATGATCAAAAAGGGACATACGATTTTTTTTTTTAAAAAATGCTTTGATTTTCGTTTTATATTTAGAATAACAAGAAAGTAAAATCAGTAAGAGACAGAAACGAAAAAAAGTCTGTTTTTTCATTTTCTGAGACCGGAAGTGGTCATCAGCAAGTGTGGAGCCAAACAGAGTACGGTGCACAGACTGTACATACATTTTTTTCGTGAGTTTTCATGGTCAAAATGAGAGATCAGGTGGCCGTTCTTAAAATAAATCAATATTGATTTTTTTTATAGAGCGTTAAAGTTTTGCGAAGCCAGGGGGCGGGACTACTTGATTGACAGTCTGGTCTGGAATGATTGACAGGTCCTATGGAGGAGGAAGCAGAGACTCTGCTCTCCTTGTTTGGATTAATTCTGATATAATAACTGTTGGTTTATTTATCGGTGGAGCAGCAGAACCTTTTCCACAGACAGTTTTTCTGCCCGTTGGATTGTTTTAACCAGTTTTCTACCTTCGGCTGATTCTACCAGCAGTTCGGTAAGTAAATGTTTATTTACGTATCGGTGCCGCTTTTAATGCACTTTATATGCATCTTTAGTGTCAGATATAATGTGTGCCATGCAGTCCAGATGTTGGTGGAGTTTATTTCAGTGTGTGTTGACCAGAGAAGAGAGTTAGCATCTGGTAAATATTAGTTTTAATGTTAGCGATGCTAACCGAGCTAGCTGCTCAGTCCTCGCCTGATTAAAGCTAACGTAGTATCAAGCTAATGTGTTGAGTTTCATGTAAACAGCTGAAGTGTGTTGTGTTCCTGTAATGTGGTTCATTAAGTTCATAAAACTGTGGCAGGTTGATGTTAATGTAACGTTCAGGAAACTTAAATGTGATTAAAAAAATGACGTTAATGTTCTAGTTGTCAGTAATCAGCTTTAATTTGACACTAAAACAGACTCTGATAGTTTTAAATGACATCAGTTTCATTAATTTGTTGAAAATTGTCTCATTTGTTGTTGTGATGTTGCTGCTGATTGATTAAAACCAAATGATCCATGTTGAAGATACGTTTAGTTCTAGTGTCAGAAGTACAAGAAGGAAAATTGAAATTTAGTTCTGCTACATCAAAGATTTCAGGATTAAAATAACTAAATGAGTCTTTATGCCTCAAACTTTATTTTTACAATAAAGAAATAATGAAATAATCACAGATAATAAAAATATCAATAGCAGAGAAAACCTGAGAGAATAATTTCCTGAAAAGTCTGTGAAGGAAAAGCAGCTTTTTTATCCTGAAAGATCAGAATCAGCTCCAACATCTGCATTTGACAGCATCAAGTCCACCAGAAGGAAAAGAAAAAAGAAAATGGCTTCTTTCTGATCACATCTGTTCTGCTGCTCACAGTCTGCTGCTGCTCACATTCTTCACATTTATAGTCCACTATTAAAAGTTCAGCAGACAGATGCTCTGCTTTGGAGTGTGACGATGTCGTCGGTGATGTGGAGAGTGAAGTTTCCATTTCACCTACAGCGTGCTTTAGGGTCGGACTTGATGTTTGAAATACTGACCGACAGCTCAGATTTAACTGTCTGTAGTTCTGTTTTGATGGTTGTTAAACTTTCACTCAAAGCCGCCAGGAGCTGAGTCTTTAAAATAATCACCGCCTCGTTACAGAGTGAAAGTAGCAGTTCCTCCTTAAAGTCAGAGATTGCAGCATATGAGGGCCTCTTCAAAAGAAGACATAGTTGATGAAGGCGTTCTGGAGCAGGACCAGAAAGACCACGACCAAGCAGCCTTGAGATCTGAGGCAGCGTCTCCCTCAGGTGGGTGTCAACGTGTTCACGGTCAGGTCTGTGGTAATCCCGTCAAAAAACAAAACGGAAAAAAATCTAGATTATAAATCAACATGTAACCAAAGCACTCTGTGTATAACGCCATAGTATAGGATGTAGTTCAAAAAATGTAAAAGTATAGTATACTTTTCAAGAATAACATAGTATGGCCTGTAGTTCATAGTATAGCATGTCGGCCAAAAAACCCAACTGATTATTATGTGGTTCAAAAAGTGCAAAATGATAGGATGTTGCCTAAAATTGTCATGTATGATATGTGGTTAAAAAAATGTCATAGTGCAGTATATTGTCAAAATAGTATGTTTTTCAAGAAAACATCAGAGTATATGTCATCTAAAAAATGCCATAGAATAATATTTCATTGCACAAGTAAAAGTATAGTAACTTTTAAAACTGTTCAAATTCTTATATGTTGCTAAAATACAAAAAAACGTCATAGTAATATGTCAGTTTAAAAAGCCTATAGTATAGAGTGTCGCCCAACAAATGTCATAGCATAGCATATCACCCAAAAAATGTCATAGTATAGCATGTCGTCCAAAAAACATCATGGTATAGCATGTCGCTCTAAAAACGTCATACTATAGCATGTCGCTCTAAAAATGTGATAGTACAGCATGTCGCTCTAAAAACGTCATAGTATAGCATGTCACCCAAAAACTGTCATAGTATAGCATGTCGTCCAAAAAACATCATGGTATAGCATGTCGCTCTAAAAACATTACAGTATATCAAGTCGCTCTAAAAACGTCATAGTATAGAATGTCACCCAAAAAATGTCATAGTATAGCATGTCACTCTAAAATTGTCATAGTATAGCATGTCACTCTAAAAACGTCATAGTATAGCCTTTGGTCTAAAAATGTCATAGTATAGCATGTCGCTTTAAAAACGTCATAGATAGCATGTCGCTCAAAAAATGTGATAGTATAGCTTTTGGTCCAACAAACGTTATAGTTTAGCATGTCGTTCAACAAAATATCATAATATAGCATGTCGCCCAAAAAACGTCATAGTATAGCATGTCGCTCTAAAAACGTCATAGTATAGCATGTCGCTCTAAAAACGTCATAGTATAGCATGTCGCTCTGAAAATGTCATAGTATAGCATGTCGCTCGAAAAACGTCATAGTATAGCATGTCGCTCTAAAAGCATCATAGTATAGCATGTCGCTCTGAAAATGTCATAGTATAGCATGTCGCTCGAAAAACGTCATAGTATAGCATGTCGCTCTAAAAGCATCATAGTATAGCATGTCGCTCTAAAAGCATCATAGTATAGCATGTCGCTCTAAAAACGTCACAGTATAGCATGTCGCTCTAAAAACGTCATTGTATAGCATTTTGTCCAAAAAACATCATAGTATAGCCTTTGGTCCAAAAAACGTCATAGTATAGCATGTCGCTTTAAAAATGACATAGTATAGCATGTCGCTCTAAAAACATCATAGTATTTCCTTTGGTCCACAAAACGTCATAGTTTAGCATGTCGTCCAAAAAATGTCATAGTATAGCATGTCGCTCTAAAAACGTCATAGTATAGCATGTCGTTCTAAAAACCTGATAGTATAGCATGTCGCTCTAAAAACATCATAGTATAGCATGTCGCTCTAAAAACATCATAGTATAGCATGTCGCTCTAAAAACGTCATAGTATAGCATGTCGCTCTGAAAATGTCATAGTATAGCATGTCGCTCGAAAAACGTCATAGTATAGCATGTCGCTCTAAAAGCATCATAGTATAGCATGTCGCTCTAAAAGCATCATAGTATAGCATGTCGCTCTAAAAACGTCACAGTATAGCATGTCGCTCTAAAAACGTCATTGTATAGCATTTTGTCCAAAAAACATCATAGTATAGCCTTTGGTCCAAAAAACGTCATAGTATAGCATGTCGCTTTAAAAATGACATAGTATAGCATGTCGCTCTAAAAACATCATAGTATTTCCTTTGG